>NC_043978.1:3836165-4136165 GCF_902148855.1 Sphaeramia orbicularis | reverse complement strand
TTCTTACATCCTGATAGAAGGACAAAAGATTAAGAATGTAACTGAATTTAATTATTTAGGTGTTACACTTGACCCAAATCTAAGTTTTAAAAAGCACATTAAAAAGATGACAAATACAATAAAAGTTAACTGTGCTAACTTCAGATATATCAGAAACTCACTGTCCACTGAAGCGTCAAACATGTATCTAAATGCAATGATTGTTCCACATTTTCTTTACTGTATGACCAGTTGGTCGCAGGCTTGCAAATCTGCCCTAAGGCCTCTAGAATCATTGCATAAGTATTCTCTCAAGATCAATGACAAGAAAAGGTGAGCATTACATCACTGCTCAATTTTGTCCAAATATAAGATCTTAAACTTTGAAAATGTAATCATGTATACAAATGTGTGTCTGTCGTTTAAGGTTATCCATAATTCTGCAGCTCCTCCCTTAAAAAGGTTTATTTCTTTGAGTTCTGGAAAAAACATCTCAAATTACTCGATTAACAATAGGCGGCGATTACAGGATTCCAAGACACAAAACAGCATTTGCAAATGCAGCACTCTCATGTGTGCACTCTCATTTTACATAGATGGAGTTATAAATATGCATTTTTTTTATGCTGTTGTTTAATGTTGTAGTTTTTATTAATGTCTGTTTTTTTTAATGATATACAGATGGAGTTATAAGTATGCATTTTTTACTGTTTTTTACTGTTTTAGTTTTAATTAATATCTGTTTTTTTTCTAATGATAACATCAGCCTGCCCAGGGACTACAGGTGGAAATTAGCACTAGTGCTAGAACCTGGCACACTACATCTCTCCTTTTTAAGGTTAATGTATATTGTGCATTGTCCCTGTCTAAATAAATAAATAAAATGAAAAAATGAAACCCCAAATAAAGTTGGGCTGTTCAACTAGGCTTTTCCTGACATTTTTGTAGCCATCTTACAATACAAGCTATAGTCTGCAGAGAGCTTCCAAAGCGTCAGTGGGATCTCATTGTTCAAAGGTATCAGTCAGGAGAAGGGTACAAATAATTTCCAAGGCATTAAATATATCATGGAACACAGTGAACACAGTCATCATCAAGTGGAGAAAATACCAAGAACTGGACATGCCTCCAAACTGATGAAAAGACCAGAAGAAAACTGGTCAGGGAGGCTGTCAAGAAGCCGACAGCAACACTGAAGGAGCTGCAACAATTTCTAGCAACAAATACTTGCGATATAGTACATATGACAACAGTGTGACATGTCTGGGCTATGGGGTAGGGGAGCAAGACCAAGGCCTTATCTTGTGAAGAAAAGTACCCAAGCTCAGCTAATTTTATTTTACTTTTTTTAAAACAACACATTTTAAATCTCCCAAACACATGTGGGAAAATGTGTTATGGTCAGATGAAACCAAGGTTGATTTTTTTTTTTTACCATAATTCCTGACAGAAAAATTCTGAGATACCATCTAAGAATTAAGACAGTCACTGGATTCTGGAATCAGAAAACTTTACTTGCGGCAAGGAGCCAAGTACATACAACAAGATGCAGCAGTTAACTGACTAACACCAGGAAGTCTAAGTTCTCATGAAAGAATATGGATATTACAATCATTGGTCCAAGCGTACAAACATAACGACATTGATGAAGTTCACCATTGGCTTAGGTATCCAAAACACGGTGATGCATGGGTTCAGTGACCCAGAGTTTGTACTCTTCTCCCACCTACACTATGGCCTGATCTCCCCAAGGGCAACAGGCTGCTCTGGCCCTGAACTGGCCCCACGAGACAGAAAACATGTAGATAGAGAAGAAATGGTAGACATATCCTGGGTGCCTTCTCATAGGATATGTCATCATAACCCATCCATGACTTGTGGTCTGGACACCTGGTATTTACACAGAATAGTCTAACATCGGATTTCTCTAACAATTCCAAAAATTACATTTGGCACAAACAAAACACTGCTCATCACCAAAAGAACACCCCCACAGTGCTTTGGGGCTGTTTTTCTTCAACTGGAGCTGGGGACTTAGTCAAGGTGGAGAGAATTCTGAACAATTCCAAATACCAGTCAGTGTTGGATCAAAACCTTCAGCTCGAAAGCTGAAGCTGAAGATGAAGAGGAACTTCATATTTTAGCAAAGCAGTGATCCAAAGCCCACATCCAGATCAACAAAACTTGTAATTTTGATTGGGTGTAAATTTAGACCTGCTCTACCAAGTGACAAATCAACTTTGTGTTGTTACATTACTGACCCTTTGCAAGCTACTGGAACATGTTGGAAACATTTGGTTTAACGGCTATTAAACTGTTTATTTTATATTTGTGGGTAGAGGGGCCACAGGCTGGTCCAATTTGATTGATCGACTGGTTCTGGCCCATGGGTCACCTATTGAATATCCCTGTTCTAAACTATGATGCTTGAAAACCAAGCCACTGTGTGGATCACATGGTGGAACATCTGCCATCAGGTGAAAACTATGAAAAAAATCTAGTTTTATTTGGTTTATGCTTGGTTTATTTGGTTACAGCTCCATTTAAACAGGACAAAAATCAGATCAATACAATCATCATGATCAATACAACATTTTACATATATATACACTACCAGTCAAAACTTTTAGAATACCCCGATTTTTCCAGTTTTGTATTGGAATTCAAGCAGTTCAAGTCCAATGAACAGCTTGAAATGGTACAAATGTAAGGGGTGAACTGCCAGAGGTAAAAAAAAAAAAAAAAAAAAAAAAAAGGGTAAGGTTAAACAAAACTGAAAAATATTGTACATTTCAGAATTATACAAAAAGGCAAACAAGAAATGGATTAACAACTTAAAGCAGTTCTGCAGCAATGGAGGTTGATCAAGCCTCGAAAGTTGGTGTTACCAATTCCTACAGGTGTCCCAACGTTTCTTAATTACTTACAACACCCTCTGTCTGCATAAAAGTAGTGTTGGAACACACTTTGGTACCATACCGTTGTGTGCATTATTTGAACAGTATTGTACTGCAGAAAGTAGAGTGTTACTATAAAAATGGAAAAGAGGAAAAGGCAATTAACGATAGAAGAGAGACAGACCATCATAACACTAAAAAATGTAGGTCTTTGTAAAGGGTTAAAAATGCATGATGCATGGTAATTAAAAAAAAACAATAGAAAAAAAGACGCCCCACATTTTTTTTTTCATATTTTTCGGTGTGTAAAATAGTGAGTAAGTACTGATTTCATTGTATTTTACTTGTTGCTGCTATACTCAAACATGTCACTAGGTAGCATATAGCGCTTGCGAGGAATGTATTACCCCTCAGAGGCTGGCACTGCAGAATAAATGCTGCAGTCGAGCCAAACGCAAGCTAAACGTTGCTGCTTCTTTGTTTCTATATACAGGTGGGTTAATATTAGTGATGGTGAGATGAAGCCTCATGAGGCATCGAACCACTTGAGCCAATTGGTTTGAGAAAGGGTTCATTTCTCAAAGCTTCATGTGCGCATGAAACCACCTACTGGCCATGTGTATAATCACAGGCAGTTGTATCTGAACCACAGAATGTGTGATGCAGTGAATTTTTGTGTCTGTTATGGCTCTTGGGAATGACTATGAATAGCAAAAAATGTATGACCAAATAATTTCTCTACATAAATTATCACATGTGTATAATAAAATATTTTTAAATGTATCCTGTGTGTGTACATTTCCCCCAAATGATGGTGGTATCATATGTGGGAGGTTGTGTAATGTTTTTTTTTTTTTTTTTTTTTTTTTTTTTTGTCACTTTAGGATGTCATGACTTAAACAGGCAGAGGACAGTGAAAGTGCTTGTGGAACTAGGAAGAGGGCACTGAACATGCTTGTGTGACTTGGACAATGATGTTCAGAACAGGGGAGATTTAATTTATTTGTATTCAGAAATAACAGTTTCTCAACAGTTTTTGATTTGAAGTGATTTTTTTTTTTTTTTTTTTTTGAGACACAACCTCTCTGGGGTAACACGGTGGTGCAGTGGTTAGCACTCGTGCCTCACAGCAAGAAGGTCCTGGATTCGATTCCAACACCAGTCAACGGGGGGTGGGACCTTTCTGTGTGGAGTTTGCATGTTCTCCCCGTGTCTGCGTGGGTTCTCTCTGGCTACTCCGGGTTCCTCCCACCATCCAAAGACATGCACTAATAGGCTAACTGGTTAATCTAAATTGCCCATAGGTGTGGATGTGAGAGTGACTGTTTGTCTCTGTATGTCAGCCCTGCGATGAACTGGCGACTTGTCCAGGGTGAACCCCGCCTTCGCCCCTATGTAGCTGGGATAGGCTCCAAGCGACCCCTGTGACCCTAGTGAGGATAAAGCAGGTTCAGAAAATGAATGAATGAATGAATGAATGAATGAATGAATGAACAACCTCTCCAGCGTTTGAAAACACCCTGTCACATGGTATAGAAGATGTTGGCATGCACAAAAACACAAGAGCAACATTATATAAATTGGGGTACATTAATTTTTTGTCTCTCCCAGTACTCCAGATAAGCAAACCTTATGTGTCTGAAATAATGTTAGATTTAGTTTACCTTAATAGGAGTTATCAAACTAAAATGTTCCCACACAGGGGAAATCCTCCTCTTCTTCACTGGCGCCATCCTCTTACTCATCCTTCTCTTCTCACTCTCCTAAATCTTCAAATGATCTCTCTCTCTCTCTCTCTAAACTCTTCAAACTATCTCCAAACTATATAAACGCTATGCAAACTCTAGTATCCAGACTATCCAAACTCTGTTCAAACTCTGCACTGACCATAACCCTTAATCAAAAACCCACATTTTGAACAGAGCCTGAGGGGTTTCTACTGCTGTCAAACCTGAATCACATAGAACCACCTCTGAACCACTTTGTGAAGCAGTGACATGGTACAGCCGGGCAGCGAGGCTTCGGACGTCATAATTTTCGGCTCCACCCCTAAATGAAGCAAGCCTCGATACGCGCTTCACAGAAACGCCCCCTCCATTACTCGACACGCGCTTTGAAGCCTTAGCACATCCCACGACATCACAAGTTAATATTCCTCAAAATCACAAGTATGTACCCCAAAATGAGGGATAATGGGTTCTTGTTGAAAATCGGAAATGTGTAAAGCTGAGTTGTGTTCTAGTAATATGCGGAAATAGATATGCTTAGCCGTACACTGTCATGCTAGGCTAGCGGACCTGTTGCTAATGGCTAGTTAACATATGTGTACAATAGAAATGCAAATGAGACACGTAAACGGGTTTTGTTTCATTTTGTTAACGAGTCAGAAGGTGTTTAAATGGCTAATGCCTATACTGAATGATCTGTTAAACTGTTTTCACTTGTATTTTAGTGATAACTGCCTTTAGTAGCAAGCCTCAATAAACAAGGTAATTTGTGAATGTAAGTAAATGTTTAGCAGTAATCTATGAGGTAAGAGGGAATTTCCTTACTGCAGTTTAAATGTATTATATTATTTGTAAAATGACCAAAAGTGTTTAACTGTGCACAATGCTGCAGTGACAAAATAAGAGCAAATTGGATTTCTTTATTGTTTTACTGGTTGATATATGTGAATCCAATGCAGCTGGAAAATAAGGACAGTTATGGACATTCATATTGTTATTACTCAATGAAACATTTTTCTGTATATTTACATACAGTGGTTACTGTTGTGTTTTCAGAAAATGGTGTGATATCTCAGGTGCTTTAAGATACTGTAGCTTACCTGATGTTACTCAGTACATTTGTTAATCACCTCAGGAAGTCAATTGTTTATTTGCTTTTGTGGTAAAAGCAGAATAAATGCTGCAGTTGAGCCGAACGCAAGCTAAACGTTGCTGCCTCTTTGTTTCTATATATAGAATACACACAGCCCCTCTGGACACCAGCCAGGCCTGGGGGGCAACATCCTTCCTACAGAGAAATTGCCAAGAAAGTCAAGGTGTCAGTAAGTCCAGTTTCCTTCACCATCAAAAGGCACTCAGAAACTGGGGGAAATGCTGACAGGAAGAGGTCCGGCTGACCCAAAGCCACAACAGAATCAGAAGACAAGTTTCTGAGAGTCAACAGCTTGCGTGATAGGCGACTCACAGGACAACAGCTTCAAGCACAGCTCAATAGTGGTCATAGTAAGCAAGTCTCAATTTCAACTGTGAAGAGAAGACTTCCACTTGCAGGTTTGATCAGTCCATAACACCTTCTTCCAGTCTTCAGTAGTCCACTGGCGGTGTTTCATGGCCCAGGCAAGCCTCTTTTTCTTATTCTGAAGTCTCAGCAATGGCTTTCTTGCTGCAACTCGACCTATCAAACTTGCACCTGGAAGTCTTCTCTAGTTGTTATTTCCATACACATATATACATATATTTTTTATATATCCTTTCACTTTTATACTTTTTGTGGTTGATGTCTCAGCCACTTCTGGAATAAAGGACAAGAAGTTATTACCATTTTTGTAAAGCACTGTGAATTGCCCTGTGTATGAATTGTGCTATACCAATAAATCTGTCTTGCCTTGTTTGTCATTTTCATAAATGTCTCTTTCACATTTTTACTATTTTTTTCAACTATTCAAATTATTTAATCAAATAGAAGAAAATAATCACTAGATCAGTTGATTACAAAAATAATCAATAGCTGCAGCTATATTATCATATGAATAACAGAGGGAGGCCTTGTCAGAGCAGATAAAGAAGAAACAGTTCATATTTTCACCTGTGTTGTTTCTGGTCCTGACAACATTAATGGGAGGAGCCACTGACATAAGGCAGCAGGTTCAGCAAGTCAACTGAAAGTTAAATTTCCATACACAATCATGAGGCTTTGTGACAAAAACTTAGAAACTACAAGAAATCTTAAGCTCAATGACCAGCTTGAAAGTGTTTTTCCTCTTTCTGTAGTCAATGCAAACCGTATGCAGTGTTTCTTCTGTTTTGCTGATATTAAAAAACAATAGGCCAGCCATCAAACAGACTAAATGCATCAGGTTTGACAATAGCGTGTTATGAATTATGGAATCAGAATTCTGTGTTGTGGGAATGACAAATGTCACTTCCTTGTCTCTCTTGTGTCATGTGCTGTTCGATTTTCAAGTGTTACTAAATTGGCAATACTTGAACCAGCGAAACTTCCAGTCCCCAAGACCTGAGCTGCTGCCACCTGTGCAGTAAATATCCTGAACTATTTACTGGACTTATTTATGCCAGACTGTATATTATCTTTGCATATTATGCTCAGATTGTGGGACCATGCAGCACTTCCATGTGGAAGTTCAATAATTGCGTTCAAGTGTTGGCTTCAAGTTTGAGATAAAGCGTGTTCCTCTGCTCCACTGCACTCTACTTTCTTTACATATGTGTTTACTTCTCTGCACTGTGTACTTGTATTTCCTTATCAGTTGTGATTACTATAGCACTGCTGTCATGCTCGTGGGCTCCAGCTGTAATTTGAAGAGGTAGGTTACTGTTAGGGTAAAGCGATACAGCAGTAAACAGCATTGTTATACGGGAAGCGGAGGGATAACAGAGCAGTCTAGATTTCTCAGACGATCTCCAGCTGCTGTTATCACACAAAGTGTAATGAAATCCTTACTGGTCCAAATGGGGGGACATCCTCTCCTTCCTCTCTTACTCTGTCTTTTTTCTACCTTAACTTGATCCCTCCTTCATATGCTGTTCTCCTAACCTTTTCCTCATGTCTCTTCTTTTTATCTCTATCTCATACATCCTGTCTCCTTCAAACTCCCTCCCGTGACCTTTCCCATCATCACCTCTCATTTCATTTTCTCTTTTTTTTTTCTTATCCTGCAGTTCATCAAACAATTATTCCTCCATCCCTTGCTCTATTTTACATTGTTCCCCCCACACACATTTTTCATATTCATTTTCAAAGACTATTTTGTAACCGGCATAGGGAACATGGATGGAATGAAAAGCAGAAAATACCTGTTTATCTCTTTGACTTCATCTTGTGCAATTTCGCTTTGCCCTTCTTTTCCTTTTCAGTGCCTCAAAAGACTTACTTTCGTGGACAAATTATCAACCTCTGTGGAAATGTCAAACACATCCTTACAGCACAGTCCTGTCTTGGGGTGAATGTAAAAGGAAAAAATATGACCCCAAAACACATTTTCGCATTACCACCTTTTTGTTTTTAGCTGTTAGCAAAGTGGGAAATGACAAAGTGGAGACAAGAGGTAAACCTCAAGGCATCAGGCTTTACATAAAACATTGTTTAACTGTGCATTGGAGTTAATATGTGCAAGTAAATCCAACTACAGGACAGAATAAAAAGACAACAGTAGTGAGTGCAGTTATATGTGTGGCATACGGGTAAATAAAACTGCATTTGTAGGCCATGTGGTGGTATAGTGGTTAGCACTAAACACCTCACAGTGTTAAGGCTGATTGTACGTGAACTGAACCCAGATGCAAGACCCTCAGACAGGAATACAGTTAAAGGGGATTTATTAAATACAATCAGAGTAATTGGTTCACACAGGAAAGTAATGGATAAATCTTCAGCAGGACTGTGCTGGGGAAATCGTCTCGGCTTCAGATTCCAAGTGAACCGCTTTGCAGCCCAGGTCGGGAGCACACGAGGGGAACCCGACTAGGAGAAAGCAAAGGATAGTCAGGGGACAGACCAGGTCATACACGGGCAGACAATCAGACAGGCAAACGTACATTGGGATAGGCAGGCTCACGTACCGATAGTCCAGGCAGGGGTCGAAACCAGGATAAAGCACAGAGGCGGATAAACAGACAGGAGTCAGGCGAATTCTCAGGTGTGATGGACAAACCAGGTCGAAGACAGACGAGCAGGCAGACAGGGGACAGGCAGAGTCGGTGGTCGGAGGGCAAAACGGGTCACAACAGGGAGATCAGACAGGCAGGATCCAAAAACGCTGGTAAGTAATCGCACCAAAAGGAGGAAAATGAACTGGCAACAAACAGGGGAAAACACAGGGTTTAAATACACAAGAGGGCGGGAAGACAATTGGACACAGGTGGAGACAATCAGGGAGGAGTCAGGTAATCAGGGAAAAGGTGAACACAAAGAGGAAGTAAAGACACCAGACAAGACACATGAGGGAAACTAACAAAATAAAACAGGAAACACACAAGACAGACAAAACAAGTAAAAGTCCAGGGACTGATATGACACACAGCATGTGATATGCATGTAATTGTAATGAACGATGTAGGAGAGGAATAACATAGTATTAAAGAAAAAAAGTGAGTATAAAAACACCCTAAATATGAGTAACGTGGTACGATTGTGTGTCTTTGGCTGGTGTTAGCATTTCCTTACTGGGGTGCGCCCTTGGACGCATCACCTGCAAGGTGCCGCCTCCTCCTCCTGTGGTTGTGCTCCGCCTACACTGATGAGTTAATGTATTTAAGGTGTGCACGCCAAGCACCTAGTAGGTTTTGGGGCTATGGGCCGTCGTGTCATGGGAACACGCAAGTAGTTTATTTTTAGTGTTTTGTTTAATGTTAAATCAGTAGCTTTTCTGATTTATTTTGCTCATGGGCCAAGGTGTTGGAAAGGAGTTTTAGCAGCTACCGGTTGCTCCTATGGCAATGCCCCAAGCCTCGGTTGAGCCACGGTTGGTTGGGATTTAAGGTAAATCTGTTGTACTATGCAATTGTTGTCAGGGTGACCCTTCAGTGTACTAATGTTTGCATTCATGATTTTGCCGTGGGCCACCGCTGTTCAGCTTTTGCTCTCAATTGCTTGTTCTAACTTGTGGTTTTGCTCTAAATTGCTTGTGCTAAATTGTGGATGTGTTTCCAAAAATTTATATTGTTTTGCTCTGGCATGCGTGGGTTTAGTGAGCGATGCCGAATTATTTTGTACTCATTTTAATACAATGATGATGATTTGGTCTTAAAATGTAGGGTGTGAGTAGGTTTTTTGGGGGGTATTTTGGTTAGCAGTTAAATGTGGGTTTGAGTTTATTATTTTTTTTCTTTACTAGTGTTTGGTTTTGTTACTAACTTTAATTTGTGGTGTTATTTCTGTTTACTTAAATTCACATTTACTGTAAACAAATTTTATCAGTGTTTGTTTTTGCTAGACTAGCCTCATTTTTCTTAAGCTTTTAAAATAACTAGGAAAATGTCTTTTATTAAAATTGTCAAATAAAGAATGTACACTGTTGCTAACTCCTGGGTTTGTTCCTTTTGTGACCAGACCAACCTGTCCTTATAATAGGGAAACCCTCTTCTAACCTAATAGGTTAAGTAGTAACCAGGCAGACCAGTGGGCTTGTTACACCACCCTTTTCCACATCACGTTAGAGAGGTTACATATGTTCAGAACTACAAATTAACTATACTGTGTCAATTTCATCTGTCCTCCTTTTTTTCGGGGCTTGGGGAACAGTTATATTGACCCAAAAAAGAAATTCTCAAGGAATTACTTGGGTCATTTATTTATTTGTTTAGTTTTTATCTTCATTGTCTTTAGTTTGGTTTGGTTATTGTTGGGGAGGAACTAATTAGGGCTAGTTTGTTTAGGATAAACTGTAAACAAGATGGTGTGTCTGTCAGAACGCAGGTGAAGGTGAAGAGACTGGACTCTGCTATGTCCTCTAGCAGTCTTTACTGGACTTTTCTTTCATACAAATGAAACTGTTTATATACATTCAACTTAATCAGTCTGAAACAAAAACAAATACATAAAGGCATTAAATTCAAACCCTTTCAGTGATCAATAATCATAAACAAACAAACAAACACACACATACATAAAGCAACCTGTGTGTTTCATGGCATACATATAGCAGGTAAACCGAACCCATAACACACCCAAGATAAATAATCCAATGGTGCCATCTGGCAGCATTAATAAACCAAACATGGCAATCACATACACGCAATCCACAACTCCATATCCTCCCCCCGCACTGACACAACAACGAATAATAAACCCCACAACACAGATGACTCCTTAATACGTAAACGCTCATTAACAAGCTCTAAACTATGCATCTTAAAGACCATGACCGGGCCACAGCCCTAAGCTAACATGCTAGTGTGGCTAACGTTATCATTCACAGAAGTTAAATCTACACTAACCGAATGCCACGAACACATAAAAACATGTACTTACTTTTTGTTCATTAACTAGGTACTTATAACGTTGATGAAGACGAACACGGAAAGGGAGCTTATACTGATACTTTACTATATAACACATGGGCTTCACAGCAGTCAGAACAGGAAATAACGAAACAACGTGGGATCATATACGCAATCTCGCGTGACTTCCTAGTGAAGGGCTGAGCCTTTGTTACAGTTATTAACCCACCACACACCAACCTGATTCTCAGCGGTTGGCTGTCGTCGGGCAGTCTGGCGAGGTCTGTGACATGAGTCTGTTTTGTGTGTTTCCGTGCAATTGGCCGTCATTAATGCCATCACCATTCTTTTCAGCTAATTTAACATGTATAATCAGTCGTTCAGTCTGACCAATCTGATTGGTGGAGGGAATAGCCCTTGACTAGCAAATCAGTGAACAAGAAGACCGGAATCTTTCTTCTTCCACAAGAAGAAGCCCGGGAGCTGACAATGCCAGCATCTTCTTATTATTAGCCCTCTGTTCAACAAGTACAATAACAATCCTTCTTGACTCCTCAACACTTTGCTGACAACAATGACTGACGGCAGTCCATCATTTCTGGTTTTTCATTTTTATGGGCCACAATATGGATTAGTGCTACATGCTGCTATGGAGACATTACGTCTCGAGCAGGCCCGGACTGGCTAATCGGGAGGACCGGGACAATTCCCGGTGGGCCGGTATAATATTTGGGCCGCGAGGGCCGGAGTTCACTTTAAATATGTATTTAATATTTTATTTTATTTTTTGGGGGGGGCCGGTGTTCAGTCATAGCACTGAGTTGACCACGTAATCTGCAGCTGCTGTTCCTGGGCCCCACCCCCTCTACTAGTAAACTGTTTTTCTTCCTGTTTTTTTTTTGCGGACAGACCGTGACCTGGCGTAACATCTCCTTGCATACGGTTAGTAGCTCTGTACTGTAGCTGTGGAGCTTTTACGATCTGTGCTCTGTAGGCAATGTCGATGGTCAGCTGTGTTTGCTGTTTGAAACATGGATAATAGAAAGAGCAAGGGTGGTGTGAAGAAGGCAAGAATTAAAAAGAGGAAAGCTCTGGAAGCAAACGCAGCCAAATGTGACAAAATCTGCAACTTTTTCACAAAAACGACTTCCCGGTTGGAAACAACTAATAAGGACGATGAACCGGGTAAACCACCTTTCAAGTTAGTTAATTATCGAGTCAGTGAATTGTGTGGCATTGTGACGTGGAACATAACGTTATGTCATTTAAATAATAGTATGATGCGACGCCACAAAAGTGGGAAACTTTGTCTTGTAGCTTCTCAGATTCAGAAACCAGATCTAGCACCTGCCATGAGCCCACAAGTCCAGAGTGGGCAGGTATGACTGCTCAGAGGGGGAAGAGGATTAGAAGAAATAGGCTCCAATGAAGAGTATGGTGTAGGCCTGTTCAGTATGAAAGGTGCTCTGAGATTCAGCACTACATGAATGAAACTGACACCAAGGCTTTGAAAATAGAAGATTTGTGCTGACAATTATGAGCATTTTTAAACTGTGCTTTAGTGTCAGAAGCAGAGCCAGGAGCCAGTAGTGATGAGGGGATTGTTCCTGTCAGGATGGAAGGAAAAGGTGAGCTGTTGGAACAGACTGTGTGAACAAGCATCAGTTCCCGTAAAACCACTTTCTAGACCCAAACCATAGTCCTGACCTATTTTAATTTTTATTATTAAAAGTGAGACAGTAAATACACAAAGCCCACAACTGAAAGGCAATAGTATAAAGTCATATTAAATAAGCCTGCATATTTAGCCAGTGTAAAGATCTGAACTGGTTCAGTAAGTCAAAATGTCTGTAGATATTATTTTTTATTGTGATCCAGGTGCAGGTGAGTCTAGAGAAACTGGAGGAAGAGTGAAAGGGAGAGCAGAGTCTACTGATGACAGAGGAGCAGCTCAGCAGCACAACCCTGAACCACTAGGCACAAATGACACAGATGAAGAGGAGTCTGCTGTTAGCTTTGATTGCTTTGCTCACCCTCAGTCACAGGATACACATATTTTTTTCTTATCATCCTCATCAAACCCCTAATATCACTGTACCAAAAGTTTTCAATAGCATCGATGGAACAAACCGCAAGTAAGTTGTGATGGAAATCTTTTGTTGCAGAGGATACCAAAATAATAGTTATTAGAAAGTGCAGCAAGCTTTATTTATTTTTTTAATTTTTAATATTTTTATACTTTAATTTCATTTCAAACATTTTAAAGGTTTGAAAAATGTTAACACTTATAAGAAAAAAAATATAGATTTTGTTATTGTTGTGTTGTGAGGAATAATAATGTTGGAGATGTCAATGTGCACTCACTGTTGAAATAAATCCACATTGTGAAGCAACCTTTACTTGCGCTGAATTGGAAATATTTTAGAAAATACACTGAATTAGAAGGCTTTGCAGAACAGTGTGTAGACCTAACATGTAAGGTTAGAATTGCATGATTTTAATAATAATCGGTCGTGATCTAAAGTGGGCCGGTCTGAGGTATGAAACTCCAGGGCTGAAAATGAGTCTCAGTCCGGCCCTGGTCTCGAGCAAGTGCAGAATGTCCACTCAAGTCGATAGTCAATTTGGTTAGTTCTTCACACTTTTATACTGTGTCGGGAAGCCGATTGATCAGTTAGGCTGCCTTTTCTGGCAACGATTGGCAGTTGATTTGGTGTGTCTTCAACTTTATGGTCCACTTAGGAGACTATGAGAAGTTACAGTAAAACATGAACACATTTTACATTTCTACATTATCAATCTAAATGGACCAAAAAGAGACAATAGTGAAAACTGTCAATATCAATGGGAGTGATTTATATTCAGTGCATTGATTTGTTTTATTCAAAAATCAATACATGTTTTCATGTCAGAGTCTCCATAATCAATCAATCAATCAATCAAATTTTATTTGCATAACATCAAATCATAACAAAAGTTATCTCATGGCACTACATTTAGAACTGGTCAAGACCAGACTCTTAAGCTAATTCACAGACACCAACAGGCTACTCCAGGAGCAAACACTTGGTGACCGTGGAAGGAAAAACTTCCTTTAACAGGCAGAAACCTGGAGTAGACCCCGAGGCTACTATGGAGGATGGACGACTGACATGACTAGTTAAAGGGTTAAAGAGAGAGAGAGGGTTAAATGGGGGGGGGGGCATGGATGCAGCAAATGGAACTATAACTATTAATAACTAGAACTGCTGTTAGTCGTATAACTTCTGCTAAATACAGGGTGTGATTTGTCAAAAATGCAGGCGGGGGGGGGTTAAATCATGAAAAAATAAGCAATCAACGGGCTTAATTCTTTTTTTAAGTTAATGGCTGGCCCTATTACACATCAAACAGTGGAACATTCATATTTAATGCAAACTAAAAATACATGAAAAATACTAATTAATTTTCAGGACCATAGAGAGAGAGAGAGAGAGAGAGAGAGGAGAGAGAGAGAGAGAGAGAGAGAGAGAGAGAGAGAGATGACGTTTGTGAATTCCGAGACTGCCGACAGTTCAGTTCAGGTGAGTTCAGCGCCTCAGTGCCAGCAACATAGGCTATAGGGGTAAGCAAACTCAATCACAGCCTGCCTGTTATTTCAATTGGTTGGTTGTCCCTCCAAGGATGAAATTCATTCAGCAGAAGTAGCCCAGAGGGTGGGTTGATCCCCCCCACCCACCCCCAACAAAGTGCACCATTACTATATGATAAACACTATCGCAACTATATGGATAAAATAGAGGCAGGAGAGAAGCAGTATCACAGCAGCAGGTCCAGAGATGATCCAGGGAAAACCTGTGAGGACATAAAGACACAGACTCCAATAACACCAGAAAAAGTTTATACATTTGTCACTAGTGGCTTTTCTTGATGAAGAGTCTCTAGAGGGGTCTGAAAAGTCACTAAATATACCAGTAAAGTGTCTGAGTTGGAAACACTGACTTTCACAGCTAGGCAAACAGCTGTTGCGACTGGCAAAGTTGCAACACTTTTTTTCGGTGACAACTGTGACACCATCTATAATCTGTGAATCTGATCCAGTGTCTTCTGATCCTTTAGGTCTTTGTTAATATGTTCACATGTCCAGCATCTTCTGTTCTTCTCTGTCTACATTCATTGTCCAGGTTAAAAGACACATACTATTTTACTCATTAGACATTCTCATTACAGAAAGTCTTCTATTGTAGTTGTTTTGTACCATGTGTTGTCCGTAATGTCACTTGGTTATCTTCATTATTTTTGATTCGTGTAAAACAATGGTCCAGGTCATCACTGTTATTGTCACATGACTTCCATTTCACACAGTGGTTGATTGATGCCTTTATTTGCATTGCAGCAACTCAGAAAAATCACCCTTGTCCCAGAAAAACAAAATGCTGCATTTTTTGCTGCATATTACTCACATACTCCATTTATGACATAAGTAGTGGCTCAAAAAATATGATGAGTAAATTAACTGTACAAAAAATGCTCAAGGTTAAGGACCCTAAAGACATGTAGGAAAAAAAAAAAACTTTACCCTTTATCCCTTTTCAGCAGCTCAAAAGACATTTTTGTGTGGAAGTTATCAACCTATCAAAAAAAAAAAAAAAAAAATTGCAGCCAGTGACGGGGAAAAAAAATCAACAAGATTGTTTTGCTCATGAGATCCAAGATTTCAGCTTCTTCCATCAGGCAATTTAACTTCTGAACAAATTTTGACAATGCTCTTTTTTTGTTGTTTTCCCCTCATGGTGTGCTTTTGAAGCCCTAAGAGGCCTCGGAAGTTTGAGATTAATTACTTTTCTTTTCCAGTCGAGCAAATTAAAGACAGCTCAGAAGATGCTCTCATCGCGTAATCAACTAATCAGCTTCTGTGTCCCCCACCATGCTCGCATTTTCTCTCTTCACAGCCTTATCATTAGAGGGCATTCTACCCTCATTTCAGCTCTCTTCAGATCAGTCCATCATGCAGACTAAAAACAGCAAACCACTGTTCATTCTCCCACTTGAAAATAGATTTATTGATATAGTCTTCCCTTTGATGGAGAGCCAAACCAACCTCGTAAAAAGCCTCTTTTTCCTGCTTCAGTGTTTGCAGGCGTTGTTTGGAGGCCTGGGTGGTAAAAAGCCCAGAGGTCTTTTGGTCAAGCGGCTGGTGTTTGCCCTGAGGGCAGGAAGGGGGGTGGTGCCCGGAGGACTTGGGAACCCCCCGTCCCCCCGTCACACATACACACACACACACACACACACTCTCCCCAGCCCCCCATCCACTGCTGCACTCTTGCCAGAGCAGAACAGCAGTGAGCTTTCATGGCAGAGAAAACACAGAGACGCAGGAGGCTGATAAGACTGAAACAAGTCATTGAATCAGCTTTAAAGAGAAGTTTTTCATTCCTATAAGTGTGGGAAAAAAGTTATGCCATGGGAAAAAAGATATGTGATGGGAAAAAATGTCTATGGTGCTCAGAAACATGGGAGTCTATAAAGGAGATTTAATTAAAACTCAACTCTTGATGGGATTACTTTTGGAAATGAAAGATTTTGTTTAATTCACTGACTCGCTTTTTCCCCCGCCCTTCTCTTTGCATAAGACAGTCTGACCTTGAGTTGCCGTGACTCCATCCAACCTCCTCATCTGATGGAACCAGAGAACAAGCAATCAGCAACATCCTCTTCCTCCCTCTCATCTTCAGTTTCCCCTTCCCAGTCTCCCTTCTTTGCCTCATCTGTCATCTGTAACTCACTATTTGGACAGTGACCATATTTGGACAAGTGGGTGGAGCTGGGGTAGAGTGAGAGGTGAAATTTGCTAAGCTAATACCACTGCTAACTTACTTAAAACACTAATGAAAACTTTGTGATGCTGAGATGGCCATCAAGTAATTTAAGCTACATTATAACTGGTGACATATACAGTGTCTGATGACAGTTATGACAACGTAGCATAATGTATAAATACATCAATTCATGCTGACTGGTAATTTGCAGGCAGGATGGATCATATAACACTGAACCAAATTAATGCACTTAATGTGACTAAGATCGCTGATCAAAAATGCAAGTACATTTTTTGTCTACATCACATGACTTGGCATTCTCTACTACTGCTGCTAAAAATAATATATAAAAATAAGGATGAAAATTTAGGGGATTTTTTTTTTTTCTCAAGATGTGAAACAAAGTGGGGACATGGCAAAATGCTGCACGGTCGTGGTGGATTGTGTGCTCCACTAATGAACCCTAGGCATAGGTGGTATCAGAATGGTTGAAAATATTCTGTGGATCAATGAAAAATTCATTCATTTCACAAAATGTCTCCATTGTGCTGAAGGGCTGACCCAGACTGTAAAGATCCATCCATCCATCCATCCATTTTCTTCCGCTTATCCGGGGCCGGGTCGCGGGGGTAACAGTCTAAGCAGGGATGCCCATACTTCCCTCTCCCCAGACACATCCTCCAGCTCTTCTGGGGGGACCCTGAGGCGTTCCCAGGCCAGCCGAGAGACATAGTCTCTCCAACGTGTCCTGGGTCTTCCCCGAGGTCTCCTCCCGGTGGGACATGCCCGGAACACCTCCCCAGGGAGGCGTCCAGGAGGCATCCAAAACAGATGCCCGAGCCACCTCAGCTGGCCCCTCTCGACGCGGAGGAGCAGCGGTTCTACTCCAAGCTCCTCCCTGGTGACTGAGCTCCTCACCCTATCCCTAAGGGTGCAACCAGCCACCCTGCGGAGGAAACTCATTTCGACCGCTTGTATCCGGGATCTTGTCCTTTCGGTCATGACCCAAAGCTCATGACCATAGGTGAGGGTAGGAACGTAGATGGACCCGTAAATCGAGAGCTTCGCCTCTCGGCTCAGCTCCTTCTTTACCATAACCGACCGGTACAGCGACTGCATCACTGCAGACGCTGCACCGATCCGTCTGTCAATCTCACGCTCCATCCTTCCCTCACTCGTGAACAAGACCCCGAGACTGTAAAGACCCTTATTTCCATATTATTTCAGTTTTAACACCAGCCTCTTGTGACAATTTAAGGAACTGCAGTTTTTGTCATTATCTTCATTTTTCATTGCTGGAAGTTGCAGCCTGATAAATGTCAGTGTTTTGTCCAGCTTCATCATCATGAAGTGTGTTATTAGCATATTAGCACACAAGCAGTAGTAGCACACATTTCATCTTAGCTGCTAATGAACAAATCCCAGCTGCATTGTGAAATAAGCAGTTGCAGCAGAGCAGGGCGTGGCTCCAGCTGATTCAATCAAGCATCGACCTTTTTCCCATTTCTTTATCTGTGTTCTGCTCAGCTCTGAACAAGACTGATGAAAAGACTGGCCCATTCTTTATCGCCTTGTCCTGATTCTCATCTCATCTCTAATCTGCTGGACCCTGCAATCCGCTGTTCAGCTCAGTTCAACCTCTTGGTGTCTCTGTGTGTGTGTGTGTGTGTGTGTGTGTGTGTGTGTGTGTGTGTGTGTGTGTGCACATGCTTGAGGGTGTCCAGCTTCAGATTGATAAACTGATAGCATCTATCTCCCTCTCATCCTGTTCTTCAGCCCACAATGGGCCTCATAGTCCATAATAGTGCTTTCTTTCTTTTTCCATCCCTCTCTATGTCATAGCAGCACAGTATGTTCTACAAAAGTAGTTTTTGCATCACTATTTTCTAGATTGGCCAGTTTTCTTCCTGTGAATGTAACCTGTGAAGTCTTACAATGCCTTATTGGCACACAACTTAACAGTCAGGGGGCACATTTTTTTGGTTTCCGATGAAATCATGGTGAAAGCACGAACAATCAAAACTTGGTCTCTTTTTAAATGGATTCCAGAGAGTACAATTGTGCTGTTTGTACAAAACACACCCCTTTGGGTTCCTTCCAGTGTTTCTGCGGATGAGCTTGGGAAATATCATTGCATATGTAACCTTTTGTCCATTGTAATGTCTTTATTGTAGTCACACAATCTAAATTCCCTATGAATGCACAATCAGTGGCTCTGGCTAATGAATACAGCTGCCTTCACTGACCTTGGCAGAGATGAGTGAATCCCCATTGCCCACACATGCATGATTACACACAAACACAAAAGTATACACCAGAGCATCATCTGCGCTAGCACATTGGGCACCCCTCTGTCAACGCAGAGAGGTAAATGAGTCTCTGCTCAATAGTCCAGGCCTCTAGTGGTACAAATTATCATTGTATTCATGAGCTGACAGACCTGTTGTTGGAAAGCTGAATATGGGCTTTGGGTGTGTGTCGCTGGCAGTTACAAGCACAAATTGTGTGTGTCTTTGCAGCTAATCAATGTATTGACCAATATGTAATGAGAAAACACACGTGTGTCTGCGTCAGTGTCAGTGTGTCAGAGGTCAACAGAATTATTTATGTAATGTAGCTGTTGTGTAAGCTTATGTTTGTTAAGCAGTGTTAAGCTGCTGCAGGCCTTGTCATTTACAGAGCAGCCCATTCCCTGCAGCCTATGGCGTACATCTATCCATCAACGGTGCAGGTCAGCCCTATTTGTTTGTTTAAAGAATATCCATTTCAGCAGGCAAACAGAGTGTGTGTACATTAGCTATTTATAACTGTCCATGAGCAAAGCCATGCCCGCTAGATGCAAACAGCCTGCACTTATGGAACGCTGTACGCGACAATATGGATTTATGTTAGACACTAATCAAAACACATGCATTTGTTGAGTGTCTATTTGTGAGTGCCCGAGGAAAAGTGTGTCACAGTCAACTCTGGTTGTCCAGAGTGTTTGCCTTCATTTTCAGAGTGATTGTTTTATTGTGAATGTTCAAGAATGTGAAATGCTCTGACACAGTTTCTACAGGCGTCCAGTACTCTCTTCATCCAAGTTTCTTATGCATTGTTGAAAATATTTTAATAAGAATTTTACTGGCAACATAAATCTATATATATATATATATATATATATATATATGTATATATATATTTATATTTGTATGGGAATTTGCAAATACTTTTGTGCTATCATAAAGCAATTTTGGGGAGACTTCCCTCTAATTTATGTTCACTATTAACCTGGAATCATGGAAGTTACAATGTCCACTCACTGGGCACTTTCAAACTCCTGATGCCTAGAACAAGCTTGAGTCTGAGCTCCATCCACAAACAGTTTCCTCAGACTGATCCTAAAGAAAGTCAAATCTCTGGAATCATATAATTGGTATCTGCAGCTGTAGTTATTTTTAATGAGAGTAATGTCATGTTCACCTATTAGTACTAACTGTCTACCTGACAGAGCATATAATCAAATATGAAGAAATTCTAACATCAGCCAATTACCTCCGCCAAGGAACGGCAGAGGTTGAGTTTTCATCGGGGTTTGTCTGTCTGTTTCTCTGCCTGTTAGCAAGATAACTCAAAAAGTTATAAACGGATTTGGATGGAATTTTCAGGAAATGTTGATACTGCACAAGGTGGTAATCGGGGGGGGGGGGGGTGACTGATCTGCCTTGGTCGAGGTCTGTGCTCTCCAACTGCTTTTCTAGTTTAGTTAAGTTATACTTTTTCTATGTTAAACAGGCTTAGTATTGTACAGAACTGCAGCTATCAATTATTTTTCTAATCGATTATTCTATCAATAATCTAATAATCTATCAATGAAAAAGACATGCCTGAAAATGACAAATAACTTGTCCTTTATTCCAGAAATAGCTGATAAAACATCCACAAAAAGTATAAAAGTAAAAGGATTAAAAAAAAAAAAAAAAAAAAATCTATAAAGAAATAACAATAACAACAACAGTACAAAAGTATATGTAAACATAATGTGCTCGCACTTGAAAACCCTTGGAGTGAGTAAGTCTAAGAGAAATAAGTCTAAGAGAAATAAATATACAATGAAAAATAATTTAAACTGTTTAGATACTTAGCATGTTTAAGAGATCATGTGAGTTGGTGTCATGCCTTTTTAATAGTGAATAACAAATAAATGTGAATGACAGATTCCACAAAATGGGATAAGTGGAATACTGAGGCTTGATTATGATTTATTTAAGAGAAAATATGTCAAGGAAGTGTAAAGGGTGTGTTTCAAATTTATTACACAGATATTTGTTATTATTATTTTATTATATTTATATTTATTGATTTGGAAACTAACTTAAACTGAGGCTAACCCAGTTTTTCAACTACAGGCGTTGTTTTGACCTGGCTCGGAGGCCACAACAAAGAAGGGGAACACACCATAAATTAAGTTTAACACAAGAATGCTTTATTAAATCAAATTAAACCAAATTAGGCCAAATTAGGAAAAGACAAACTAAAGTATATTACAGTATGTAAATGAGTCATAAGTAATGTCAGTATTGTAGTTGTGCATGGATGAACGTGTGTTGATGTGAGTGTTGAAAAGTGCAGAACAGAACAAAACATTAAAGCAACATAACCAAACCAAAAGCTGAAGAACTAAGGACCTGTGAGGGCAGCAAGCAGAGAGAGAGTGAGATCTACAGGCAGACTATTTAAGGACAGGAAGTCCTGGGCACCACAGGTGTTCCTGATTTCCCCATCAGGTGCCTGTTAGAAAACAAGAGCTGGAAGAATACATAGCACCCCCAAGAGGACCCCAGGGGCCGTAACAGGCGTACTCGAGCATAAAGCTACAACAGCGTATTAGGGTCACATGAGAAAATAAAAACACTTGTCTCTATAAGTATAAAGTCATAATATATCGATATAAAACCCGTAATTTTATGATAATAAAGTCAAATGCAAAAAGAATCACGTTATGAGAATAAAGTCGTAGTTATAAAAAAAAACTGAATTTAACAAAAATGTCATTCGTTTATGAGATTAAAGTCGTCATATTCCAACACTAAAGCCATAATATTGCAAGAATTATGTCGTAATTTAAAAACAGGTCGGAAAATATCATAATTTACAAGAATAAAGTCGTACCCTGCTTGTACAAAGCAGTAATATCTGTGCTGTATAAAGTACTTGATATTAACTAGACGTAAATATCTTCACTACCAGTCAATCATGCATATATTCACTGGGGTCAGTACATGGTCTTCTGTAAATGGACTTTGGATCCACTGGTTCTCTGCCTAGTTTTGGACCCTGGTTGTCAGTCATGATGAAACCATGTATATTTGTTTCAGGTAAAAATAGCAATGATCCCCTACACCCTGGATGTTCGGATACGCGATTTCAGGCCACATGTCAATATTTGTCGACCCCTTGTTCTTTGGTAGCTCGTACGGATCCATGTCGAGTCCAATTGTCCTTAATTTAATTTCATATCTCACATTTTCCCAGTCTCGCTGTGTTTACTACTATACTCTGTCATGTTGCGCAAGTTGGTTTTTGACACTCAGTCTGCCTTAGAGGGGCGTGGGGGGGAAGTGACGTATGTGCATACCCTCTATACCACAGGTGTCAAATATGCGGCCTGGGGGCCAAATTCAGCCCGCCAAAGTATCCAATCCGGCCCACGGGATGAATTTGTGAAATGCAAAAATTACACTGAAGATATTAACAATCAATGGTGTCAAAATCATTTTAATTCAGATTTCACAAACAGACACATACAGTTCAACTGGATTTCAAGGGGGTCAGACCAGTAAAATATTATCATTATAACCTATAAATAATGATGACCCTAAATGTTCTCTTTGTTTTTTTGGTGTAAAAAAGAAAAATTACATGAAAATGTTTACATTACCAAACTATACTTTTACAAAAAATGTGAATAACCTGAACAAATATGTACAAACGGAAATGTCTTAAGAAAAGTAGATGCAATTTTACCAATATTCTGCCTGTTATTAAATGTTTTGTGCGATCATAATGCACATGTGTAAATGATAAACTGATAAACCGAGGCAGAATATTGCTAAAATTGCGCTTGTTTCTCTTAAGACAATTCAAGTTGTTCGTGTTACTCTGATTTTTAAGGTAACTTTGTAGATCTAAACCTTATCATAATATAATTTTTCTTTTTTCACTGTTATTATTTTACTGGTCCAGCCCACTTGAGATCAAATTGGGCTGAATGTGGCCCCTGAACTAAAATGAGTTTGACATCCCTGCTCTATACCCAGAGCCAGGCCGGACTCTAATATTGCGTGATTAACATTCGCATTAACATTAGCGCCATTTTCACATGCTTGAGCAAAATATTGGTGAAAGTTATTCTTGTTTAGTTCCATTTCACTCACCCATTCCTCCCTCTATCGCGTCTCCACTGTCAAGCCACAGTGAAGCTGGACAGGAAGTTGAGACTCCAGTAGTCATTTTTCCAAATGATTCCAAATGATTCCAAATGACGATTTACAGAGGCATTTTCATTCATTCCTCTTTTTTTCTCAGCCATGCTGTGCACTGTCACATCCGATTTGGGTTGGCATTGTTTGCGGTCAGAGTATGCAAGTTCATGCAGATATCTGGGGAGAGTATACAGCCAACTCTGGCCAACTCTTTGGGGGCCTGCCCCTAGTGGCCTGATTTATCACTGCGTGACAAAGTTTTTGGGACGGACGGATGGATGACCAACTGATGACAGAACCCTGCAGCCAGTGTGGCCGAGGGTAAAAATATATAGAGAAACTGCAGTCTTCAACACATTGCAGTCTTCAACATATTTGAATCCAACTTACTAATAACAACTTAAGATGGAACTTTGTTGTGTTGATCCTGGTGTTAAGTGCATCACAATAAGCGTCCGTGTGAAACACAACAGTGGAACCAATGTTTAACAGCAGCAAAACTAAGAAAACAAAGCTGCAATTCAGGGAAATTGTAATGGATAACTTTTTTGATCGACTCGAGTCGATTAATCGATCAATCATTTCAGATGTTTTTTTTTTTTTTTTTTTTTTTGTGCATGCGCGGGTGAGTGCCGGCTGCAAGTCGCAACGCTCTTCCAACTTTTCCACTTTTTCTGCACTTTTTATTGTTATTTGCTGCAATTTTGACAATCCTACAACAAATATCATTTTCATAAGAGATACATCGCTGACCACTGCAGACTTTGCTCTGGACTGTTTTTCATTTTGGTTGTTTATTGCCATTTTCGCTACCAGCATGTGTGTTGGTCCGCGTCCTTGGCGCGTCTACACAAAGGAACAGCTGATTGCCCTCCGGGGTGCGGTGGTGATGCCGCGCGACAGGCACGAGATTCCTGCGGAGGTGCTCAAAAGGACCAACAGAGGAGTTCGGGCGGGACGAAAACTCCGTGAAAAGAAGCGCTGCTTCAGGCCGGCGGTCCCCTCTGTTATCATGGGGAATGTGCGCTCTTTGCCTAAGAACATCGACGAGCTGGCGGCGCTCGCGCGGTACCGGAGGGAGTACAGGGATGCGAGCGTCATGATTTTCACGGAGTCGTGGTTAACCCCGAACATCCCGGACTCTTCTGTCGTCATGAACCACTTTCACTTGGTGCGCGCGAACAGAACGGCGGAGAGCGGTAAGAAGACAGGAGGAGGGCTGGCTGTGTTTGTGAATGAGAAGTGGTGCAAACCCGGACACATCACGGTAAAGGACCAGATGTGCAACAGGGACATTGAGCTGTTAGCTGTTAGCATGAGGCCATACTACCTGCCACGGGAATTCACACAGGCTATTGTGTTAGCAGTGTATGTTCCCCCACATGCTAACGCTGACACTGCCTGCGACACGCTGCTCTCATGCACCAGCAGGCTGCAGACACAGCACCCACAAGCCCTCATCCTCATTTCTGGAGACTTCAACCATGCTCTTCCCTCCTCTGTGCTGCCCACCTTCACCCAGTATGTCACCTGCCCCACAAGAAACAACAGAACTCTGGACTTGTTCTTTTGCAACAGTAAAGATGCCTATACTGCTTCAGCGTTTCCTCCTCTGGGCAATGGGGATCACAACATCATCCACCTGCGCCCTGTGTACTCACCCCTGGTACACAGAGAGCCAGTTGTGACCCGGGTGGTGAGGAAATGGGGTGAAAGCAGTGCAGAGGCTCTGAGGGACTGTTTTGGAACCACGGTGTGGCCGGTGCTCTGTGCTCCCCATGGTGACGACATCAATGCCATGACAGAGTGCATCGCTGGCTACATAAACTTCTGTTATGAGAACACTGTACCTGCCCAGACGGTGCGGTGTTTCTCCAACAACAAGCCATGGATTAACCCTGACATCAAGACTCTGCTGAGGGAGAAGAAGAGAGCCTTCAGGTCAGGGGACAGGGAGGAGCTGAAGGCTGCACAGAAGAGGCTCAGGAGGAACATCCAGGAGGCCAAAGATGCCTACAGGAGGAAGATGGAGCAGCAGCTGCAGCAGAATAACATTCGGGAGGTATGGAGAAGCCTAAGCACAGTCTCTGGCTTCAAAGCGTCTCCTGTACAGACGGAGGGAGACACTCGTTGGGTGAATGATTTGAACTCGCATTTTCTGAGATTTGATCTGTCACCCACCCCTCCCCCCATGCAGCCTGCCAGCCCTCAACTCAGGTCAGGACAATGGCCCAACCCTGCGCCTCTTCACACCTCTGTGATGGCCCATCAGCTCCCACACGGACTCACCCTCCCCACTCCATCCCCCGACACACTGCTGACATCATCACCACCAACACCTCTGTCCCCCTGCACAGAGCCAAGCCCACCTCTCTCCTTCAGTGCAGTCCAGGTGAGGAGAGAGCTTAAGAAGATCAGGCCCAGGAAAGCAGCTGGACCGGACGGCATCAGCTCCAGGCTCCTTAGGTCCTGTGCAAACGAACTGTGCGGGATCATGGAGCATGTCTTCAACCTGAGCCTGAGGCTGCGGGTGGTACCACAGCTCTGGAAGACCTCTTGCGTGGTACCAGTGCCCAAGACACCGCGCGCTACAGACCTCAGCAGCTTCAGGCCAGTGGCTCTCACATCCCACCTCATGAAGACACTGGAGAGACTCATCCTGGGACACCTCCGCTCTGCTGTGGGCCCAGCGATGGACCCGCTGCAGTTCGCGTACCGTTCTGGCATTGGAGTGGAGGACGCCATCATCCACCTGCTTCACCGCTCTCTCACTCATCTGGAGAAACCTGGCGGCGCTGTGAGGATTCTATTCTTTGATTTCTCCAGCGCGTTTAACACCATCCAGCCGGGGCTCCTGAGGGTGAAGCTGGAGAATGCTGGGGTGGACTACAACCTGACTGACTGGATCCTGGACTATCTCACAAACAGGCCCCAGTTTGTGAGAGCCCGTGACTGTGTGTCTGAAGTCCGGACCTGCAGTGTGGGGGCGCCTCAGGGCACGGTGCTCGCGCCCTTCCTCTTCACCCTCTACACTGCTGACTTCAGACACAACACGGACAGCTGTGTCCTTCAGAAGTTCTCTGATGACTCTGCCATCATCGGACTCATCACGGACAACGATGACGCAGAGTACAGAGGACTAACGCAGGACTTTGTAGACTGGTGTCAGCAGAACTATCTTCTCCTCAACGCCGGGAAGACCAAGGAGATGGTGGTGGACTTCCGTCGACACCACTCTACTCCACCCGCACCAGTGAACATCCAGGGAAGGGACATTGAGAGAGTGGACTCATACAAGTACCTGGGTGTTCATCTGAACAATAAGCTGGACTGGACTCACAACACAGACGCACTGTACAAAAGGGGCCAGAGTCGTCTCTATCTCCTGAGGAGGCTTAGGTCTTTTGGAGTGAGAGGGCCACTCCTGAGGACCTTCTATGACTCTGTGGTGGCATCAGTGGTACTGTACGGTGTGGTCTGCTGGAGCAGCAGCATCACGGAGAGGGAGAGGAAGAAGCTGGACAAGATCATCAGGAAATCCAGCTCAGTCCTGGGCTGTTCTCTGGACTCAGTTCGGGAGGTGGGGGACAGGAGGGTCCTGGCCAAACTCAGGTCAATGCTGGACCATGAGTCCCACCCCCTGCAGGAGACTCTGTCAGCTCTGGAGAGCAGCTTCAGTGACAGACTGATCCACCCTCGCTGTGTGAAAGAGAGGTTTCGCAGATCTTTCCTTCCTGCTGCTGTTAGACTCTACAATGAACACTTTTAACCTGGTGCAATAATCCCATTTGCAATACACAAAATGGACACTTATATTTATTTGTATCCATATTGTACATACTTTTAATGCATGCACATCTTTATTTATTTTTTTAAATCCTTCTGTGTGAGCTTTTTCTGCACTGTCCTATAATGAGTGTTGCAACACTGGAATTTCCCCATTGTGGGACAAATAAAGGATTTCTTATCTTATCTTATGTAGTATTGTAATAAAGTACTGGTAACCTTCATGACAGAACCCTCTGTCTTATTAATGTAATTTCACAAGCACAGCTACAGCGAAAAAAATTATTTATTCAAGAATTAGAAACTCAGATAGTGATCCATGACTCAAAGTGGCTACACACTTAATTATGTATGAATTTTCACCTCATTATTTAAAATGAGTTATGTAAAAATACTGTTGCCATCACAAGTGAGAATTAGCTACATTTTTTTTTTTTCCTTTACCAGGCTATAAACATGTTAACACCCCCCCACAAAAACTCTGTTCCACATGTTAAGTTGAAAGCCCCTCCCCTTTTCTTCTTTTGTGGTACACCTTATATTCTTTTGCCCCTTTGGCAGCTGTAGCAGGTAAGGTCCTTTTGAATCAGTCAGACTAAATGGAAATTAGCTCTGAAGACACCACACTATATCACTGTATCTGTCATTATATAATCAATACAATGCACTCATTCATCTTACAGTAAACCTGATTCTATTTAAGCACATCTCAAAACAGTGGGTTTATTGTATTTGATTTGTGTATTGTGACTTCACTTTAAAGGGACTGTGAGGACTTTCTAAGTGATCTTGAAAAAGTCTCATTTTTACATATGGTAGTCTGTAGATCGTAGTCCATAATTTAAAATGAGATTATAAGCACCAAAATAGGTTATTACCAAATGATATTTCTCAGCTTCCCTGGTTGGACAGGACCAGACTGATTTACAGCAGACTTACGACTTATGACAATACCACACTGACCAACAAAGTTTAGCAGTGAGAAGTAAGCTGACGGAGTGAGAAGTAAGATCTGTCCTTTTTCCTACAGAAAGGGATTTCTTAAATTTATTTTGTTGTGATGGTGAACACTGGAACTGGAGCTGGACTATCAAAAAGAAAAAGGACAGAAGAGCAGAAGAAAGCTAAACAGGAGAGTGATAGAGCTTAAACATAGGTAAACCTCGGCATTGCTTTCAACCAATGGAGATAACTGAGGGAGTTAAAAAGAATGAAAACAGATCCGAAGTTGGTACTCTTCCTTCTAGACATGTATAGAATGCTTATTTTCTTTATACATATTTATTGGAACATTGTATTTTACTAGGGTGGCTGTTGGTAGCTCAGTCAAACACTTAGTAAACACTTCTGCGTTAGCTGCACAACTAATAGTGCTAATATGCTACGGTCACAAAGCATCGGTAATATGTTTTATTTGGAGCATTGTTTCAGTCACAAACTAAGGGTTTCATAAGGCAAGACTGAAGTGGCTATGTACGGAGTTTAATGTTCATGCCAAGGCCTGAATACTAAAGTGACAATTATCAACAATTATGAAAGTAGAAGAGCAATTTCTGAAGAAATTGCGTTATGAATGCAGAGGGCTGAAGCAGCTTGCGCTCAGCTGCTAATGCAGAATGTTGAAGAGCAGAGCGGCTGTGGCTCAGATGGTAGAGCCGGTTGTCCAATAACCGAAGGGTTGGCAGTTCGAATCCCACTCTGTCTCAGTCATGTGCTATTGTGGGAAACGGAGGCTCACGCTGCGCAAAACTCCCAGCCACCAGCAGCACGAGCCGCGAGGTGGATGGCACTTCTAAATTGTTCACCGTAATGCAAGAGATTCAGGTGAGTAATCACAGAAAGACTTACAGATTCGTGATACTTAGGCTATGACTGAGGTTTTACAGGTTTGATGAAAAATTGGTCACGAAAGTCTCCAGCACCTTTAAACAAAACTGAAAAATAATGTACATTTCAGAATTATGCAAAAATGCGAACAAGAAATGGGTTAACAGCTTAAAGCAGTTCTGCAGCAATGGAGGTTGATCAAACCTCAAAAGTTGATGCTACCAGTTCCTACAGGTGTCCCAACGTTTCTTAATTACTTACAACCCCCTCTGTCTGCATAAAAGTAGTGTTGGAACACACTTTGGTAGCATACCGTTGTGAGCATTATTTGAACAGGATCGTACTGCAGAAAGTAGAGTGTTACTATAAAAATGGAAAAGAGGAAAAGGCAATTAACGATAGAAGAGAGACAGACCGTCATAACATTTAAAAATGTAGGTCTTTCCTACAGAGGAATTGCCAAGAAAGTCGAGGTGTCAGTAAGTCCAGTTTCCTTCACCATCAAAAGGCACTCAGAAACTGGGGGAAATGCTGACAGGAAGAGGCCTGGCAGACCCAAAGCCAAAACAGAATCAGAAGACAAGTTTCTGAGAGTCAACAGCTTGCGTGATAGGCGACTCACAGGACAACAGCTTCAAGCACAGCTCAATTGTGGTCATAGTAAGCACGTCTCAGTTTCAACTGTGAAGAGAAGACTTCCACTTGCAGGTTTGATCAGTCCATAACACCTTCTTCCAGACTTCAGTAGTCCGCTGGCGGTGTTTCATGGCCCAGGCAAGCCTCTTTTTCTTTTTCTGAAGTCTCAGCAATGGCTTTCTTGCTGCAACTCGACCAATCACACCTGCAACTGGAAGTCTTCTCTTCACAGTTGAATTTAAGGGTGTATTCTCATCTGGAAAGTCCTTTGGTCTGCTTATTTGGTTCGAATCGAATGCGGACTTTATTTTTTTCATTTGGGTTGGATCACATTCTTAGGCTTCTTTCACACCTGGAAGTCCGGTAGAGTGGTTCAATTGGGCCCAAAAGTTGTAACAATGTTGCAGTTCTCAACTAGTTCGGTTCACATTCACACCAGTGTTTTTGCAAATGGACCAACCACTATGGACGTTATATATCCCCCCACTCATGTGGCAGCGCTGTTCACAAATTACTGTGCTTTGGGTGACGTGGCTGAACGCTGATTGGCACAGCATGTGAAGCGGCAAAAATCCCGGAAGAAAACATTAGACTGATTTGTGCTGTGTGTATTCCCAAACAATGGACTGTGCTTTCCTGTTGATTTTTTTGGCAATATATTACTATCATTGCTTTGTGCAGTGGGCACAAATACTGCTGTTGTTCCAGCATGAATGTTGCATTCAGCAAGAGAACATTATGCGGTTGTTTTTGTCACGGAGGGGATGTGTTGCAAGACACTACTGCAGAATATGGGCAACACTCCTAAACCTGAACCAACTTGCATGTCGGAGATATTTTCGGAAATCTCTCCGGTAAGATGCTGTTTCACTTATTGTGTAGAATTAAGAGAACGGTTGTAAATGCCTACTTACTTACACAAAACAAAGGGAAAACATCAGTAATTCACAAGAGTACCAAATTGTAAACGTCTTATGTTGTATAGTCTACTGTACACTATATCACAAATTTTTATTCTACTGTTATCTAGTGTCACTATACCATAATACTTAATCATTCCATAGCAGTGAATTAATCGTTTTTTATGCTTTTACAGGAGTGTGTGGACCTACCAAAGACCTGGGAACTGGTAGCAGTATGTCAATCACAGCTGGACAGATGTTGAGTGGAGTGCAAACTTCAGAATGCGAAGAGCTACTTTCAACAATCTATGCAACATGCTTTGCCCCTGGTTGATCTGTCAAAACACCAAATACAGGCAGGCTGTGCCAGTTAAACTTGGAGTTGCAATAAGTATTTGGAGGCTAGCCACCAACTTTGAATATAGGTCTATTTCACATCTTTTTGAACACCGTGAACATCTGTCCACGGCCTTTGTTTACGGGATTTTGTTCGTGATATGTGATGGATCCACCCACCCAGCCAACATCAGGGTTTTCTGGTTCACCAACACCTGAAGCAGACCATGTTGTATTAGGCATCATCTAAGCTGGTTTGACTCATCATACGAGGTATAGACATTATTGTTGAATTGATTAATCAATTAATTAATATAAGTTGCAGTGAGTAGCTTCTCATTTTCTGAAGACTGACCCTTCTGACCGACCCCAGACGTCTTTTTCACATAATTACTATTTATCACCTTGAGGAAACTAATGAATAGATTAATTGATGTTCAAACATGACAGAAATAAATTATGTGTACAGATGGTTATCAAAACTATGTTGTGGCTGCAGGGCCTAAAATTAACACCCACCAAGCGCCAATGGCGGGTAAAAAATTTGTTTGGTGTGTCAAAAAAAAAAAAACAACCCACACCTGCCAGTCACTGATGGAAAATTTTGAATTTCATGAGAGTTTTTGTTTTCAAACATTCGACCATTTCTGCCATGGATCGGCCCTGATACAGAATTAAAATCTAGATCAGGTATTAGTGACAATGGACCGATTCATAGTGGCCTATTATTCCATCCAGAGCTGTCACTCCTTTGTACCTCTGTCACCGCTGGCATTATGGAGCTGAGAATGACATCTGTGTTGAATCAGCTCAATGTCATCAGTGTCCTTATCTGAACTCACACTGTCTAAAAGATGAAGACTAGTTATCCTTTGTTTCTCCCACACCTGGTTGTCCGTCTTTTCTTTGAATGTCTACTATAAATGTCCCCCCCGTTGTCTCTTTTCATTTGTGTCCAACCTGTGTTCCTCCATTTCCCCGTGTCTGTTTCCCTCATCTCCTATTTCTCCATTGCTATCTCTAAAGAGTTCTTCTGAAGTTTCATCATACCTTGAATTGTCTGTCACCATGATCATTTTTAATGCTTCTGAAATGCGCGTTTTACCATGGAGCCGGCATTCCCCCAGTCAAAGTGAATGGTTCTATATATGATACCAATGATTCCAGTTCGAAAACTTTACAACCAGTCCTTCATTTATCCATTAAAGTTGCTTCTTTGTTTGGTTTGGACTAAAGGAAAGTAATTCACATGATCTGCAACAGCACCAACTACAGTGTAACAGAGTGATGTGTAACTTAAGCCACACCACAGCAAAATCTCCAAATGTATCATAGGCCCCCTCTCTCTGTGTTACTGAGCAGGCACCAATCAATCCAAGGGGAAAACTCACTGTGGACAGAATGGTATTCTGTCAGAACATTTTGTTTACTAAGCTTGTGAAGCTGTTGGTTTATTCAGCTGTTTTTTTTTTATTAGATATTATATTTCTATTTTCACTAAACTGTTACAGTCAGACAATTTCTGTTTATTTTGAATGCCTATCAAGCTGAAGCTATTGATTTATTTATTGAACTATTTTATTCAGATAAATACTCCTAGATCTACCGGAAAGCATATTCTTGTTTGGATGTTTACCAAGTTACCTGTACTTGTGAGATGAGAGATTCTATCAGGTTTTGCTAGATAATGGAATGTTAAATTCCTATTTACACAAAACAAGTAGTTTTACAAAGGTGGTAAAACTGCTTATTGCACTGGAGTACAGTTATTTAATAAATATTTGACTACATGTATACATTTATTTTATTTTACAAAGTTTGGAAAGTTAAGTCAAGTCTGATGTTGCCTTTAACAAAAGAATGATGCAGGCTCTTCCACACAGTGAGCTGTAGAGTTTATTGGGTAATTAAGCACTGGGATAATTAGGGACCGAGCCGAAAGGTGAGGCCCTCTCACACAGTGAGAGGCCTTGCCTTGAAGCAAGGCCCTATTGTTTTTCATTCGTTTTTATATTATACTTCCGTCACTTTAAACTGGATTTTGACCCCCTTTACATGCTCAAAAACTCACCATACTTTGCACACATGTCAGGTCTGGCGAAAAATTTGATAAAATGTAAAAATTAACCCCATAGGTGCTCTCTAGCACCACCTATGTGAAAAAAACAAACAAACAAACAAAAAAATGTTAATAGCCCTAGTGACCAGTAGGAATGTCATAGAGACATGAAACCAATGACAAAATGTTTGTTGGATGAAGGACTACAAATGATACACTGATACCCCTGACCTAATTCCAACAGGAAGTTGGCAATATGCCTTTCAAAATAAAATTTCTAAAACTAACTCCTCAGACAGTGTTTGTCATACTGACTTCTAAATAGCACCAAAAGATAGAATGTTTTTACAAAAAACAACGGTAATAACCGACTAACCCCAGGAAACGCATGAGTTCCTTTTTGGTGGTCGGCACAGGATAGTGGGAAATAGCCTCCACCTTGGCCTGGATGGGTCGCACTTGCCCCTGACCCACCACCTTTCCCAGGTAGGTGACAGTGGCTTTTGCAAACTCGCATTTCACCAGGTTAACAGTTAGGTTGGCATCACGTAACCGCTCAAACAGTTTTTTGATGCGACTCACGTGTTCACTCCAGGTGTCGCTGTAGACCACAACATCATCAAGATACACTGCACAGCCTTCTAACCCAGAGACCACGGTGTTCATCAGGCGCTGGAATGTGGCTGGTGCATTACGCAGACCAAAGCTCATCACTGTATAAGAAAACAAGCCAAAAGGTGTAATAAAAGCTGAGATTTCCTTTGCTCTCTTTGACAGTGGAACTTGCCAATAGCCTTTGAGCAAATCAAATTTGCTAACAAATTGAGCTGAACCCACTTGGTCAACACAATCATCCATTCGTGGCAACGGATAAGCGTCTGGTTTTGTGACACTGTTCACTTTCCTGTAATCTGTACAAAACCTTGGAGTTTTATTTGTCTTGTCCACCAACAAACAAGGTGAAGCCCCGCCTGAAGCTGAAGGTTCGGCTAACCCGTTATCAATTAGATATTTTACTTCATTTTCCATAACCTTACATTTCTCTTCTGAGACTCGATAGAACCGCTGACGGATTGGTTGTGCGTCTCCCACCTCAACGTCATGCTCTATCAAATGAGTGCGTGATGGGACATCACCAAACAAACACAGAAAACTCCTAATAAGGTCAGATAATTCTGTGGACCGATCAGTGGGAAGGTGACCCAGTAAGAGATTAAGATTATTCAGCGTTTCAGAATTTTTCAGTCTGCCACACAACATACTTTCATCTGGTGAACGGACTTCATCATTCTCTACAACAGGTGTGACATTTGCTGAACACAACTCAGCGGCAGCAACAGCAAGCGCAGGTGTTGCGTCCTGCTGTTGTGCACTCCCCCCGCCCTCAAAAGACTGGAACTCACGGGGGTGGTAGGGTTTCAGCAGGTTAACATAACACAACTGTTGTTTTTTTTCCTGTGTTCCGGAGTGGACAGCAAATAATTGACATCTGAAGTCTGCTGCAAAACTGAAAATGGACCCTGAAATTTAGCCTGGAACGGCAAGTTCACCAGTGGTAATAAAGCCAGAACCTGATCACAAGGAGAAAATTCACGAATTTCAGATTTCCTGTCATACAATCTTTTCATTTTACTTTGTGCACAAACTAGATTTCCCTTAGCCATCTCCACAGCCAAAACCAAACGACGTCAAAACCCCTGCACATAGTCAACTAGAGACTGAGGAGGTTCAGATGGAACCACAGAGTCATGGAGGAGAGTCAAAGGGCCGCGAACTTCGTGTCCAAACACCAGGTCATTCGGACTGAAGCCAGTGCTCTCCTGCACCACCCCTCTGGCAGCCAACAATAACCACGGCAACCCCTCATCCCAGTCCTGATCCAACTCTACGCAATAACTGCACAACAGAGACTTAAGGGTGTGATGGAATCGTTCTAATTCACCTTGGCTCTGTGCATGATATGCAGAAGCTTTGTTATGTTTCACGCCCAGCTGTTTAAGAATCTGTGAAAATAAATTGGAGGAGAAATTTGTACCCTGGTGTTACACCCTGGCTCAGGGGGTGCAACATAAGAAAAGACAAAATCCTTACTATAAAATATAGGATTTATTATACAAAAAGTCTAGGGAAAAAGTAACAGAACAAAAGGGGAGAAGTGCTGGTGAGCAGCAGTGCTGCTGGTCTGGCTGCCAGGCTGGAGAGAGAGAGAGAGAGAGAGAGAGAGCGAGGGTGTGGCCAAGGTGGACCTTTAAAGGCTCCGAATCAAGGGCAGGCTGGAAACCCTGGAACTGGAGTGAGAGTCAGGACAGCTCAAAACATAACACCCCCACCCATAAGCAAGTTGATCTCAATCAACATGCAAAAATTGTACATGAAACTCACGACCTTGAAAGGGCATCAGCCAGGACGTTGTCTCGTCCCCGGACATGGCGAATATCCAAGGTGAAGCCTTGGAGGAAGAGGCTCCACCTCATGAGCCGCTGGTTTGAATTCTTCATGCGACCCAGAGCGATCAGTGAATTGTGATCCGTGTAGACCACAACAGGTTGGCTGGAGGACACATGAACTTCAAAATGCTCAAGGGCTAGTATTAGAATTAAAGCCTCCTTCTCTATGGTGGAGTATCTACACTGGTGGGTGTTAAACTTCCTAGAGAAGTAACTGACTGGGTGCTCAACTCCTGACCTCTCTTGGAGGAGGACAGCTCCTGCACCAACCTCACTGGCATCCACTGCCACTTTGAAGTGCAGACTAAAGTCAGGGGCTATGAGGACAGGGGCACTGGCTAACAAAGCCTTCAAACTGTCAAATGCCACCTGACATGCCTTAGACCACATAAAGGACACTTTAGGACTAAGCAGGTTCGTTAGAGGAGCAGCAACAGTAGCAAAGTTTTTACAGAAGCTCCTATAATACCCTGCCATGCCAAGAAAACACTTGAGGTCACGTCTAGTGGTAGGAACACTGTAGATGACAATAGCCTCAATCTTTGCCCCAACTGGACAAACCTTTCCACAGCCCACAACTTTTCCCAAGTAGGTGACAGTAGCTTGCCCAAATTCACACTTGGCAAGATTTAAAGTTAAGTTGGCAGCAGCTAGCCTTGAAAACACATCACTAAGCTTGGAAATGTGATCAGACCAGTTTGCACTACAGATAACAACATCATCCAAATAAGCTTCACAGCCATCAACACCTTTCAGCACCGTATTGACCAGGCGCTGAAACGTAGCTGGAGCATTTCGCATTCCAAATGCCATAACATTGTACTGACAGAAATCATCTGGGGTAACAAAGGCTGATATCTCACAGGCTCTGGGGGTCAAAGGGACTTGCCAATAACCTTTCAGAAGATCGAGTTTTGTGACGAAAGTGGCAGCCCCTACCCTGTCAATACAGTCATCTAAGCGGGGCAAAGGGAAACAGTCAGGCTTAGTGACTCAATTCACTTTTCTAAAATCTGTACAAAACCGAGGCGATGTATCAGATTTTTCAACTAGCAGACATGGTGAGCTCCATGGACTAGAGCTAGGCTGGGCCATACCATGCTGCAACATGTACTGTACCTCGCTTTTCATCACCTGGCGCTCCTCAGGGTTCACTCTATAAGGGTGTTGCTTAATTGGGACAGCATCACCAACATCAATATCATGATGTAACACACTGGTGCAAGATGGAACATCTGAGAAGAGCTCAGGATGCCTGTGAATGACAGTCACAATGTCAGTACGTTTCTCAAAGTCTAAATAAGAAAGGTGAGATTCAAGATTTGACAGAAGCTCAGAGTTTGGCAACCTTCTCTCAGGAACTGTAGTTTTTACCACCATACTAGATGAGTCCTCTGGCTCTGGAACTGAGGTAGCCAACCCAGTAACAGGCTTTGGATCAGAATGGACATCATTCCTGTCAAAGTATGGCTTGAGAAGGTTAACATGACATAGACGTGTTTTCCTTTTTCTGTCTGGGGTCTTAATCAAATAATCAGTGTCACTAACTTTCTTATGAATCACAAAAGGCCCACTGTACTGAGCCTGTAAAGTTGACCCAGGAAGTGGCAGGAGAACCAACACCCTGTCTCCTGGAGAAAACACTCAGTCTTTTGCTTTTTTATCATATCTTATTTTCATTTTGCCTTGGGCTCTCTCCAGACTTGACCTTGCCAGTTCACACGCCCTCTGGAGTTTGGACCTGAAACTGCACACAAACTGGAGGAGACTGGAGTGATGAGCTGAATCTCTTAACCATCTCTCTTTTAACAGTTTCAGTGGCCCCCGTACTGTATGGCCAAACACTAACTCAGCTGGACTGAACCCCAGTGACTCCTGAGTCACTTCTCTGGCTGCAAAGAGGAGCAAGGGAACTCCCTCATCCCATTCTTTCTCAAACTCCATGCAGTAGACCCTTAACATATTTTTTAGAGTTTGGTGAAACCTCTCTAGGGCTCCCTGAGACTCTGGGTGATAAGCAGAGGATGTACTGTGTTGAATTGACAACTGCTGGAGCACCTGAGAGAAGACCTTCAACATAAAGTTAGTTTCTTGGTCAGTCTTAACAACTTTAGGAAGACCAAACAATGTGAAAAACTTAATCAGGGCCTTAGAAACAGATGTAGCTGTGATATTTCTGAGGGGAACAGCCTCTGGGAAACGGGTTGCCATACACATAATTGTCAAAAGATATTGGTTACCAGATTTGGTGTGTGGAAGTGGACCCACACAATCCACAATAATATGCTCAAAAGGCTCCCCAATAAGAGGGATGGGATGTAAAGGTGCCTTGGGAATAGTCTGATTTGGCTTTCCAACCATCTGACACACATGACATGTTTTACAGTACTGTGCAACATCAGACTTTACACCAGGCCAATAGAAGTGTCTCCTCACTCTGTCTAGAGTCTTCCTTACACCCATATGTCCAGCCAGGCTATGGTCATGGGCTAGCCTAAGTATTTCAGAGCGATAAACCTCTGGGACAACTATTTGAAACACACTACTCAAGTCATCCTCACAGGTTAATTCAGGGGAAGTCCACTTTCTCATGAGCACACCATTACTTGTGAAGTAACCACAAGGAAGATGTTTAATTTCACTTTCAGATACAACATCCTCAAACAGAGCATATAAACTAGCATCAACACTTTGTGCAGTTTTAAGCTCTTCATGGGAAGGAAAATGGTCACTGAAACCAAAGGTGTCACATTTGGTAAAGAATGTATCCGACAAATCAAAGTCTGTAACATTACTGTTAGTTGAAAACTTCTTAGACATAGACCGAGTGACAGCACACACTGGGAAAGTGTCAGGGTATTGCTCCTCCAGTTTATCAGGATGCTCTGATACAACAGGAGCGGAGACAACTACAGGAGCAGCTAGAACTTTGTCACCGGCCAAATCATTTCCTAAAATAAAAGACACACCATTAATAGGAATAGAGGGACAGACAGCCACAGGCACATTTCCAGACACTAGAGCAGATTGCAAGTTAACAGCATGTAAAGGCAGTGTTAAGTAACCACCAAAACCCTGCACAAGAGCACTACACTTTAGCTCAGACTTCTCACAAAATGGGAGGACATCTTGCAAAATGACAGACTGAAATGCTCCACTGTCTCTCCAGATCTTAATAGGACGTTTCGTAGTTGGATCTGAAAGCAGAGAAACACAGCCATCCATTAAAAATGAAGATGAACAGGCCACCTCACTCTTAAACTTTGGCTCTTGGGTCAGGCTTGAATTCTGTTCTGACTTTAGAAAAGCAATTGGCTTAGACTTCTTCTTGCTCAGAGTGGGACAGTCGGCAATAAGGTGACCAGGTCTCCTACAATAGAAACAAAGCTTTTCATTTGACTTGTGGTTAGTGGCAACAGGTTTTTTAAAACTAGGGCCACCTGGTGGTGAATATTGCTTAAAATGCCTTGCTTTAGACTCACCCTGGACTTTTAAGCTGAAGCTGGACCTGTGTGTTAACATAAATTCATCAGCTAACACTGCAGCTTTGGTCAGACTTGTCACTTTTTGCTCATTAAGGTAAGTGCAAATACTATCAGGAAGGCCATTTTTAAATTCTTCTAGGATAATTAGTTGTTTTAACTCATCCACTGCCTCTACTTTCTGAGACAGGCACCATCTATTGAAAAGTGTTTCTTTTTCTTGAGCAAATTGTACATATGACTGGTGATCAAGTTTAGTCAGGCTCCTAAAGCGTTGCCGATAGGCCTCAGGGACCAGCTCGTATGCTTTAATAGCACTTTTCACAGTATCATAGTCCCTACTGTCTGCCATGCTTAAAGCAGAATATGCTTCTTGGGCTTTCCCAACTAAGACACTCTGCAAAAGTAATGTCCAAGACTGTTGAGGCCATCTTGAAATGGCAGCCACACGTTCAAAATGTGGAAAATATTTTTCAATATCCTTTTCCACAAATGGAGGGACTAATCTGATATTTCTAACTACATCAAATCCTGCTGGTTCAGACTTAACATTTATTGAGGCTCTCTTGAACTCTAGCTCTTTCAGAAAACGTTCATGTTCAAAAATCATTTGTTTCTCTTTCAGCTGTAGTTCCCTTTCCTTCAGACTCAGCTCTTTAAGTCTCACCTCCATTGCAGTGTCTGAAGAAGCCAAATCAGATGCAGCAGCAGCAGGTTCAGTCTCAGGAACAGTCACCATTACACTATCAGAAGAAGAAGAGTCCTGGGAGACTGAAGAAGGTTCAAGCTGGCCATGCGCAACTAATACAGCTTTAAGACTGTTTTTAATATCTTCCTTGAGACGCTTATTCCAACCTGCAGTCTCAACATCATAGTGCGCAGCTAAATGTAACAACTGGTCTCTAGTAAACTTCTCTAGTAACTCCTCTGACGGTGATTAAATAAACTCTGCTATAGTAGCCATAATACTTCACCTGCTTTAAGCTACTTAATGTTAAGAAGTTATCCAGAGACAAAAATGCACAAAATATGCAACACTAAGTGTCCCTACACACAAAAGCAGCTAACACAATGCTCTCTCATTACTGAAACCACAACAATAGCAACAAATTAGTCTACTCAGCTATAAACTGCTAGACTATAATATAGTCACTCAACCTAAAGCTAAGAAACAAAACTTGACTATCCAAAAGCTGCAAACAGTTAGGATCTAGGACACACACAAAGCTCACCTGATACTCACCTAACTTACACTATTCTCCCATAATACAAACCTGAGTGTACAACATCAGTAGACATTATGCCCACACAAAAATGGTCCTCTGGTACCTACCTAACCAGAACTAAAGCCTAAGTATCTTCTGAGGTGGCTTTGAAAGCAGAACATCAGCAGCCGTAGTAAAGGCCCTGACTTGCTTACCCCCGACAGGGACAAACTCCCCACCCAGGGTTTCCTCAAAAATAAAAAAGGCAAAATAAAAAATGAGTGAACCGATGAGGGAACACTCCCTAGTCCAGTGGTTCTTAACCTTGTTGGAGGTACTGAACCCCACCAGTTTCATATGGGCATTCACCGAACCCTTCTTTATTAAAAAATAAAATAGGATTTTTTTCCAAATTCAAGACACAGGTATATGTTTTACTGGTGCACAAAATGAACCGTGCATTAACATCACTGTGTTCAAAGAACAAAACCAATACAGTGCATGAACTCACAACAAATTACATACCTTTTCACAAAGACATGACCTTTTTTAATACTACCACACTGAAGTGGTTTTAATTTTTGTATTCCAATAATGAACTTAATGTATTTATGCTATTTATCATTTTTAACATTTTAACACACACCCATCACCTAATTTCCATCAGGCTACAATAATAATGTTTACTGCAAATCAGTGTGACTTCTGCTGTTGCCTTTGAGAGACCAGTTCAGAAATGCGTGGCTTCACCTTGGTAAGTGCCACTCTCTTGCCATTTTCACAGCAATGTTTATGTTTATGTTTACGCATTTGGCAGACGCTTTTTTCCAAAGCGACTTACAGGGGAAAACCAATTAAATCACTCAATCAATCAAATTTTATTTATATAGTGCCAGATCACAAAAAAGTTATTTCTTGACATTTTATATATAGAGTTGGTCAAAACCAGACTCTAAGTCAATTCTACAGAAACCCAACAGAATCCTCCTGGAGCAAACACTTGTGACTGGTGACAGTGGCGAGGAAAAACTTCCCTTTAACAGGCAGAAACCTCGAGCAGACCCAGACTCCTGGAGGATGGCCGTCTGCCTTGACCAGTTGGGGTTAAAGAGAGAGAGTAGAGAAGGGGAAAAAGAGAGAGTGATAGAGATAGGGACTGGGGGAGAGGGGGAGAAGGGGGGAGTAGGGGGAGACACATGGGGGCGGTTGAGGATAAGTGAGTGGTGATGATGAGGGCAGGGAAGAGGCCGGACCACCGCAGCAGGTCCAGAGATAATCATGAAAGAATCTGTGGTTGTCCTGGGAAAAACCTTATTAGAATATTTAAAATGGAATGTTTGAAAGTGCTAGGACAGGAGGTGCTCTCAGAAGAGCTGGGTCTTCAGGAGCTTCTTGAAGATAGGCAGGGATGACTCTGTTCTTGTAGCACTTGGTAGAGCGTTCCACCAACGTGGAACGACCCATGAAAAGAGCCTGGATTGTCTTGTACAAGGTCTGGGGACCACCAGACTACATTCCCCAGACGAGCGGAGTGGTCGTGGGGCGACATAAGCTTTGTCTGTTCCTTTTCTTCGTTTTTATGTCCAGCATCCTTATTATATCCTTATTTCCTTATTATAGCTCGGCTTTAGCATAATACGATTTCTCCATCCGCGACGGTGCGTCGGTCGTCACATGATTGTAACTGACCAGTGCGGTGACCGAAAAATGTAAACAAACGCTACACATGGCTGCCTCCGTGGTTAACAGGAAGTAGCAAAAGTCATAACAACGATGTGGAAAATACTCAAATAATTCATCATCAGACGAGTGGAAGAGATTATAAACACTTCCGGATGTGTTGTAGTGCTATAAGCAACAACAATACACCGCATATATTGGATGTCAATCAGAGAAAGCGTCTCCGAAGCCGTTTGTTTACATACGCGGACCTAGCCCGACACACACACCCGACTAATGAGTCGAGTGTGTGTCTTGACCTCCGCCGAACCCCTGAGACTGACTCACCGAACCCCTAGGGTTCGATCGAACCCAGGTTAAGAACCACTGCCCTAGTCTAACCAGAGGAACCAAACTAGACACTCAGTAACAAAAAGGAAGACTAAACTGGCAGCAGTAAACTAAAGACAGACAGCACCTCCACACAAACTAAACCCCAAAACTAACAGAACTTAATAAAGATGGGGAAATTGAGAACAAAAGGCTAATCCGGATTCAACCTAATGACGAGCCCCCAATATGTTATGCCCTGGCTCAGGGGGTGCAACATAAGAAAAGACAAAATCCTTACCATAAAATATAGGATTTATTAATACAAAAAGTCTAGGGAAAAAATAACAGAACAAAAGGGGAGAAGTGCTGGTGAGCAGCAGTGCTGCTGGTCTGGCTGCCAGGCTGGAGAGAGAGAGAGAGCGAGGGTGTGGCCAAGGTAGACCTTTAAAGGCTCTGAATCAAGGGCAGGCTGGAAACCCTGGAACTGGAGTGAGAGTCAGGACAGCTCAATACATAACACCTGGACACTCTGAATTATTTTAGGTATTCCAAACACTGAAATGAACTGTGTTAAGGCTTTAACCACAGCCTTCGCTGTTATTGTGCGAAGCGGATAAGCAGCTGGATACCTCGTCGTCTGACACATCACGGCGAGTAAATAACAGTTACCTGATTTGGAACGTGGTAATGGGCCAACACAATCAATAATCAGGTGCTCAGAAGGTTGAGCCGCAACTGGAACCGGAGCCAAAGGAGCTGGTTTAATGGTTTGATTTGGTTTACCGGTAATTTGACAAGTGTGACACGATTTGATGTAGTTTGACACATCCTTTTTCATACGGGGCCAAAAAAATGCTTAACAATGTAATTATAAGTTTTATGAACCCCTAAATGTCCTGACTGATCATGAGAAGTCCTAAGCACCTCCTCCTTGAATTTTGAGGGAACAACAACTTGAAACACCGGTTCACCAAAGAAACTGTCACAGTGGGGCGTCCATTTACGCACCAACAGGTCATCCAACAGTAAATAACACTGAGCTGCACTGTTACCTTCAGCAGCTGATAGCACCTTATGCACAAGCTCACATAGAGTTGGATCAGCACGCTGTTCTGCGATCAGCTCACTATGGGAAACAGACAGAAGTGAGTCAGGTACAGGAAAAGCACATGTGTCACGGATAGCTTCACAATGCTCAGACTGATTTTTACTCTGAGCGCGAGTAATTACACATGCCAGGTACACATCAGATTCGTCCTGGACTGACTGTTCAGGCATTTTGGGGACAGATGGAAAAAACGTCACAACCGGGGAAAGCGGAGCATCAACCCATACCCTGCTACCAGCCAGGTCATTACCCAGAATAACATGCACTCCGGGAACAGGCAGGGCAGGACACACCCCCATAACCTCCTCACCTGTCACCAGCCCACAACTAAGATGGAGTTTATGAATGGGAGCAGGTACGACCGTCAGTCCCATTTCTCGGACCAGAACGTAATCTCCAGTCGCTGTGCTATCAGAGAATGGTAACACAGAACCCAGAATAAAAGAATGGAATGTGCCTGTGTCACGCAGGATTTTCACCAGAGTGGAAACATCAGCGCCCACCAAAGACACATGGCCATCTGAAATGAACGCAGAAAAATCAGATTGCACTAAACCACAATCATTCATAGATTTAATGTCGTTATCGGGCACACAGGAATTAGCCGGAATAGGATCGATATTGACCCCACAGTTGTCCACAGAAAAAGAGTGTGTCACAGGAGCAGCCAGGACCACGGGCTTAACCTGCGTATTCTTACCAGATCTGCGTGGACATTCTGCTTTCCAATGGCCCCTGTAATAATTACATACCTTAGAGGTAGTTGGAAAATGTGATGATGCGTCCTGCTTCCAGGACCCAGACCCAGCCTCCCGTTGTCTACCAGACAGACGGAACCTGCTGTCCTCAAGGTCTACACCACCACCAAACTGACAGCCTCTGTGCATCAGCACGTACTCATCTGTGAGCGCAGCCGCCTTGGTCACAGTTTTAACTTTGCGCTCGTCAATATGAACAGCTGCGTGAGGAGGAACAGTGTTTTTAAATTGCTCCAATACTATCAAGTCACATAGTGCTTCATAAGACTCAACACCTAGTGACAAACACCACCGATTAAAGTGTGTAATTAACTCTCGAGCAAACTCCATATGAGTCTGCCCACTGTGTTTTTGCCAGGTGCGGAACCGCTGACGGTATGCCTCAGGCACCAGCTCATACACCTTTAACACAGCCTTTTTGACAGATCCGTAAATTTTACTCTCAGCCAGACTCAGAGCAGAATACGCTTCCTGCGCCTTCCCTGTCAGGACGCACTGGAGCAGCAGCGTGCACTCTGCGTCAGACCAGTTCCGGCTGTCGGCCACATGCTTAAACAAAGAAAAAAATGTGTCCGGGTCCCGCTCACAAACCTGAGGGACCAGACGTAAATTGGTTACCACGTCAAAATGTGGAGCCTCAGAGGACTGCGTAGGACCGGGTCCACTACCCTGACTTAAACTCAGTCTTCGTTCATCCAGATCTAACCGTTTAAGTTCCAGCTGCAGCAACAGTAATTCCCTGCGCTGCTCAAACGTTAAGCCAGCGTCTCCCACATCAGAGACCGACGTAGCCCCAGAATCTACGGTCAAACCAACCTGAGGCTTAGACCGAAGAACCCCGCTCTCTAACAGATTGCCTTTAATGATCTGTCTCATAACGACTTTTTGCCGCATATCACCGACATATAAATCAAAACTCTCAGCCACTTTAACCAGTTGCTCTCTGGAACAGCTGTCCAACCACTCCTCTGACGGAGCAGACTGGAAATCGTCAGCCAAGGCCATTTTAAGTCAACCTACCGGAAAAACACTAAAACTCACCTGAAACACCTGAGCCAAAAGCCAGAACACACCCCACAGCCACCACAGCCAGTCCCTCTATCTGCCTATCAGAAAACTTCTCTAAACTCCTCCCTAGTCTTCAGGTGTCTACTGGTGGTGGGTACTTATGCACTGGATCCCGCATGCATAGTGAAGCAACCGGATAAACGGCGACTTCAACTAAAGCATCGGATGTGCTCCCGAGACAACTGCTCTAGTCACGGTCAACACCACCTAAGAAAGAGCCTCCCCCAGCGAATTCCAAAGGGGAAGACGCTCTGAGCCTAACAGGGACCAAACAGCGGCGACACACCAGTGTGAAATGACACGAACAGAGCTCAGAGTTTAAACTCACCTGAACATTAACAAAACACCCATCTGGCTCTCTCTATACACAAACAGACTCCCCTCAAGTCTCCAAAATCAGACAGATTGCGCACACATATGCACAATGAAAAAACACACCCGCATGCCACGTCATGTGGACACTACTATAACCAGAGTCATTCACAAAATCATGCAGTCCCCGCCCACACGGCCGAGACTACTGCTAATGAAAAACTGAATGAACAAACAAACCTTGGCTTGTCACATGGACCAAGGACTGGACGAGCCTCCACTTGTCATGTGATCAAGGAAACTGAACAGACGAGCCCCCACTTGTCACAACCCGGCTCTGAGGTGGTGACCAAAATTGGAGACAGAGGTGATGAAAATATAACCAAGATTTATTAAGTAAGTAATAATAACAAAAAAAACACAAAGTGCTGAAAAACGCCAGTCAGGAGGAGCAGGGCAGAGCGGGACCAGACCAGACAGCCAGCAGCACTGAGACCAGACCAGAGCAGACCAAGAGAGAGTAGACCGGGCCAGACCAGAGAGAGAGTGAGAGCCAATGATCATCCCGGGTGAGCTGCTTAAATAGTCAGGCCTTGGCTGCCACAGGTGTTACCAATCATGAAATCGCCATCTGTAAAAGAAAACTGACAGTGCCCCTAGTGCCCGAAAGGTGCGGGGCCGTAAATATTTTTTAGCCAGTAAATTTTTGGAGGTCAGTAGCTAATGGCAGATGAGGTAAAAAGTAAATTTTATGCCCTGTGTGGCTGTAATCCCAGTTGAAGGCTAAAACCAGGCTAAGGCTTAACATTAGAGCATGACCAGTGTGTCTATGAATAAACACTAAAGCAACTACAAGATTTCACTACATACAATCAAAACTACAAAATGCATACAATACTAATAGCATATGACAGGCCTTTCTGTGCTTTATATTTCCCTTTAAATTTAAACATATGTAATCCAGTAAATAAAGAAGAATTTGCTAAAATTAGCTTTGTGTTAGGTTTGCAAATGTCTGTTCATTATATCTTTGTTCCCTTTGTAGGCTTGTGTTCATATCCCTTTGTCTGCAGATTCAGTGCCTCTGTAAATACTACTATGCACAGAAATGAAGAAAATGCTGGGTTGCACCTACAGCAAAAAAGATAGAATACACATTTGTGTGTTTGTGCAGAAGTGCACAGTCGAGTGGTTGTTTTAGTCTTTTAGTCTGTGGATGGGTATACTTAGCCTCAGACATACAGTTTGGCATTCCACCATGTGTGAGACAGGTGATTAATAATTTGGCTTGGGATGGTCCAAATTACACATGCAGCCAACTTACGAGGCTGTTGGTGACAGACGGGTGAAGCATAAATCTGCATTCAAGTCAGTAAAGGCTCAAGGCTTTTGAGGCTCTTCAAGCCTGCAGATAAACAGTACATGGGTATGGGAATGTCTGTGTGCTCAGAATGTGTTGCTCAGCATTCCACACATGCATTCTGGAGTTTGTGTATGCCTTGTGTGTGCATGTGTAAACTTTTCGTATTTGATGGGCACAGAATCGGCAGAATACCGCTGGAATGAAAGGAAGTGGGGCTTTGCCATGGCAACAGAGGAACAGCAGAATTAAAGGCCCGTGCTCATCACAGCAGGAAAAAAGAACCAAAGACCTGATTAAATGCCAGCATCTCCCCACATGAAGCCACAGCTGCTTTCATTTAGCATTTCAGACAACTGTTACTGTAGATGGTACCAAACAGAACTGGAATGATTAAACAATCAACTTGAATTGATTTTAAAAAAATGATTCAATAACAATTTTTCTGAACGAAGCTTCATTTCTTTAATTTTGCTGACACTAAACATTGGTTCCAATGTTGTTTCTCAAGGATGCTTGTTGTGACACACATGATGGCAGGATTAACAGAATGACATAGAGCATAGCTCCAAAGAGACAAGGTCAGAAAGGCAGAAAAGGTCTATATGCTTACTTTTCTACATTGGAACCATCACTGACTCCTTTAAACTTTGCACATAAACATTAAAAATATTTGTCTTTATTTTTTTCAGTTGTTTGTTAGCTCCATCTTAAGTCCTTAGTAAGTTCGATACAAATGTGTTGAAGACTGCAGTGCACATATTGTTTATAGTTGTCATTTGACTTGTTTGTTATTATGTATGCATATATATATGTACGTGTCAATGGCAGACCGTGCATTTCACACCTAGGCCTTCAGTAGTGCTCCATCTGAATCAATCCACCCCTTAAAAACTATTTTATAGTTATAAAAACCATCTTATTATGCAGAAGTGCAGTATTAAGAGCCGTTGCATCGCAGATAGATAACTCATGTAGCCACAATAAATGCCTTTACTGAATAAACAAACCCGGGGTGTACAAGTTTCCTACTGTTGCTACAACTGCGACACACATGAAGCCTCAGTCACAAATGCCGTTACGAAGGGCTACAAACACTGTGCAAATGATTTATGGACCATTTTGTGCAACCTTCTCAAGGCAGCCATATAAGAATGGTGTGTTCATGGAGTGTTCATGGACCATGCCTAAGTTCGTAGCCAGGTGAGCGATCTTGTCCAAGATTTTCTACGAATGCAGTATGAAACCCCCTTTTGCACAGCGCACTAACAAATGCCTTATGAACTACCTAAGAACAATGCACGACGTTCGCGGATCAGGAGGTCTTTTCCAGGACCCACATGTTCCTGCGGTGGCCACAATTAGAACACATTAAGGTGTTATTAGGGGTCCCATACGACATTCACAGGAAGGAACGCACAGACAGGTGGACATAGGGTGCAGTGCAGCAGTAGTACGACATTTGTAGCATTCTTAGAAGGGTTCAATTGAAACTGTCAAGACAGAGTGAATGACTGGTCTCAAACACACGGTGCAGAACATATAAAGAATAAAGTCTTTTATTAACAGAAAAATAAACTTGAAACAAATCTGCAGAGATAATGCACAGTCCATCAGGACAAGGATCAGGTTGATGGATGTGTGTGTTGGACAGTTAGTGTTTTCAACGTTTACTTCTCTCTATTATTCCTGTGTGTCTTTGTTTTATTCTTATACCTTCTACTTCAAATTTCTTCATCTGATATCTTATTATGACTCCTAATTTCTAACAGTACATGTCCATTTTTGGACAGTAATTTGTGATTTCAGCACCATGGACAGCACACAATCCCAAACACAGAAAATGCAAATTCACAAGAGGCTTAATAATGTAAAAATAGGTTAACATAGTTTAATGTCCGAAAAGAGCATCAATAATCACCAAATTATGCGTGGACATCTGTAATGCTGGGATAGGCCACAGTGCCTCCGTGACCATCTGGAGGATAATGCGGTTCAGAAAATGAATGAATGAAATGATGAATGATTTAAGATTAAACGATGTGATGTTGTTTTTTTGCAGAGGTAAAAGTGGACATGACTACAGATTTCCACACGAACTTTGGTGCTGATTGATCACTGCTCTGGGGCATTAAACTACATTATGATTTTTAAGCGCTTTAGAATATCCCTCTTCTTCCGCTGCTGTTGGACTGAAACAGCATAAGATCTTCCTACCATTGACTTGCGAGCTCCGTGAATTTCACGTAGGGCTGACGTGCATTGACCTTACAGCAAAATAATTCATGAAGTGGCCGTAGGTCTGACGTAGGAAGGTCTCAAGGCATGCTTAGGAAGACCGTGACAACTGTATACGGTGTTAGTACGACTCAGAATCACATCATTTTCTCATGGCGACCTCAAGATATTCTTGCGTTTTGAACGGCAACCATACTGACTTCGTGAGACAGCCGTAAGAAACTACTGCTCCCTCCACGAATGTCTAGGAACTCCAGAGCTCATGTGAAGCAGGAGATTCGTATAAACCCATTGTTCATACGAAGCTTTGTGACTGAGGCTTAAAGAAGCATCAATAATGACCTCATTAACTTGCAATATTATTTAGGAAAATAGCAACATTTTACTCACCAAAAATTCTGATTTGTACACAAAATCCATCCTCCTTTCTTTCCTCAAAAAGAGTTCAACTACTCTGTTGTACAGATTATCCGTGCGGGTACCGGGGGTACTGGTCATAGTTAGTGGACTGAAAGTGACGGACAAATCCTTTTCCTGGTTGTGACTGACTTGCTAGCTTCAGAATTGTCTGACCTGTCTTACCGATGTCCAGCTTTTCTGGAAAAGTTAATCTTGAAAATGGCTTTGACAATAAATTTGCATCCAAATCACTTTCTCCTCCTTCAGCCATTGTGGGTTGATAAAACAGCTATTAAACCAATGCAACTATATTTGAGTTGGTGCAGCTCAATACAGATGCTGTTTGCTATGTTTGGCTACTACACTCTGTGACTATCCAGTCACAGGGTGTGAATACACTGATGTTACCGTATGCCTGCTAGAGGGCCTTGGTGTGGCCAACTCAAAATCTGATTGGTTGAAGCAACAGTGTCATCGAGACTTATGCTTTGCTAGAGGGCCGGGAGAAATGATCATGAAGGCCTCCAGGCAGACTTCTTTTACTTTGACCCTGCCTGGCAACAAATGATGGCTGAAATCTGATTGGTTAAATGCTTTAATATGAAAAGACATGTCTGGAAGCAGCACAACCAAGGGAAAACCTATGAAAGGAAGCAGACAGACCATTAAGAATTGTTTAATAAGTATTCATGGACAAAATATAATTAACATCAGTTTGTGATTCAGATATTTTTTTAGGCCAGCAGAGAAGGCCTTGCAGGCCCTGACAGCCCACCACTGTAATAAACACAATCTAACAATACACAAAAACTGAACAAAAAGAAAAACAATATAAATTAAGGATACAATTAGACACAACACAATACAAACAGACACGGAAAAATACAGTTAATTATAATAAACACAATCCAACAATATACATAAACAGAACAAAAAAGAAAATATAAACTAAAGATTCAATTAGACAGATACAATATAACACAAACAGAAAAATACACACTTAGTACAACCCAACGACATGCAAAATCAACAGAACGGAAAAGACACCCCAGAGAGGGGAATAGGGTGGATCAGCAGCACTCCCTTGGACGCCCACCAATGGGCTTCGGGACACAGTGGGGCAAGCCTGTGCCAACCACGGATAAATCGAAAAGAGATAAAAAAAACAAAAAAACATTTGAGCCAGAACAGCTGCGCCTCCAGAAGAGGGGAAGTACGGCACCAGTAATGGGGAAAGCACACCAGCACCACAGCCTAGCTGTCCGGAGGATAGAGGAGGAGACTAGACTCATGGCTCAACCATGCTGCAGCATAAAAATCATAGTTAGTCAGGAGCCAGGTAGCAGACAAAAGGAAAAACCCACAGAAAGGCAGACGATAGCGACCTACCAACGGATGCACTCCAACCGAACCCCAGCAGGGCAATGCGCTTTTCCCGCCACCCCAGACGTCAGCCACACTTCAATGAATGACAGGAGTTACTAATGCACTTTTACGCATCCGGCCAAAAGGCTAAATTCATGAGTGCCTTACCTATTGCAGAGGCATGCTGATCAGCCACCAGAGTTACAGCCCAGCTTTGCACTGGGTGAAATCACACCACGCCAAGCCTCGTACCACGTGGCTGCAGCCACCACCAGAGGAGGAAGAGAGAGGGCTAAGGTATGGATGCACCTGGGTATATAGAAGGGCACATAGCATCTCCCATTAATCAGTGCCAATTGGGCACATGGACGGTAGGGGAGGAGCAGATCCTCCCGTCACACTTGGTTGCTCAATATAATTTTCTGCACTCAAAATGTCCCACTGCCCTCTCAGAATAAAAGCACAAAAACAACACCATATAAAGCAGAAGATGAGCCCAAAAGGAGGTCAAAGAGGAGGAGGAGCAGAGGGGAGGTCAGTGTATCATGATGAGTCTCCCAGTCTAGGCCTATAGCAGCAGAACTAAGAGCAGCCTGAGCTACCGTAACTATGAGCTTCATCAAAAAGGAAAATCTTAAGCCTACTCTTAAACATAGAGGGTGTCTGCCTCCTGGACCAAGGGAGGGAGGTGGTTCTATGACAGAGGAGCTTGATAGCTGAAGGTTCTAGCTCCTGTCCTACTTTGGGAGATTGTAGGAAAAACCAGTAAGTTTGCATGTTCAGAGCTCTAGATGGATTGTATGGAACTAATAGCTCTTTCAAATAAATAGGTGCCTAGCAGGGGTGATTCTAGGATCAGAGGTTTAAGGGTGCTGAGCACCTAGAGAGCTGGCTGGCCAGGCAAGAGAAATTACATACTTACACAATACATTCTAATGCAATTTCTGACTATTGTTCCCACATTTGTGAAAAAAAAAAGCCTAACATTTTTTGGGTATGAGAAACTCTGTGACTAAACCATCAAAAGTTATTTAAATGCTGAGCCACAGTAAAAAAGGAATGGATTTGAATCCTAAAAGAAATATACCCTAACCCTAATTTCTGGTAGAAGACAATCCTCCATTTTGATACCGCAGCTCCTCAGCATATACATCTATGAGAGAATGAGTTTAACTCCAGAGGAATATTAGTCTCACAGCTACCAGATCTACTTCAAAACACTGTGTGCACATGACAATACATTCACTTTGCAGGTTCTATCAGCGGAACATTTATAAATCTGTTGTATAAATGTACATAAACCAATATAAATGTGGAATAACATTCTCATATTACTTGACCTAACAGCAGTCTTCAACACCATTGATCATGCCATCCTCTCAGACAGACTCCATAACTGGGTTGGTATCTCTGGTACAGCACTGAACTGGTTCCATTCATACTTAACAGACACTTCAACATTCATATCAACAACCACGTATCCTCCTCTGCTCCCCTGCTGTGTGGAGTGCCTCAAGGCTCAGTACTCGGCTCTATCCTGTTCTCCCTATACATGCTACCCCTTGGTCAACTACTCAGCCAGTTCCATGACATATCCTATCACTGTTATGCCGATGAAATCCAAATCTACTTCTCCGCAAAAATCAACAACCTTAATCAACTATCCCCCCTTCATGACTGTTTAGCTGCCATTAAAGACTGGATGTCCAACAGTTTCCTTCACCTAAACCCGAGTAAAACAGAAATTCTCATAATCGAACCAGACACCTTCTACACTTCAGTTGAAGAGTTTATTGGTTCCCTCCACTCAAACATCACACCCACTGTTAAAAACCTTGGTATCATCTTTGACCAACATCTGTCTTTCAAACACCATGTCACTAAGCTGGTCCAGTCCTGTTTCCTCCAACTCAGAAATATTGCCAAAATCAGACACATCCTCTCCCCTTCTGACCTCGAGCTCCTCATCCACATCTTCATTTTCTCCTGTCTAAACTACTGCAACTCACTCTTCACCTGCCTCAGCCAGTCCTCCCTTAATCATCTACAGTTAGTTCAAAATTCAGCCACCAGGTTGTTAAGACGCACCAGTCGTCGGTCCCACATCACTCCAGTACTCCCATCCCTACACTGGCTTCCAATAAAATTCCGCATCCACTTCAAAATACTCCTAATTACTTTTAAAGCGCTGCACAGCCTCGTCCCCAGTTACATTTCTGACCTCCTAGTTTCCTACTCACCCTCACGACCACTCTGTTCATCAAACCTTAACCTCCTATCCATCCCCCGCTCCAACTTCTCAACAAAGATGACCGTGCTTTTGCAATTCTGGCCCCAACCCTCTGGAATAGTCTTCCCCATTACGTCAGATCATCAGATTCTATAGAAACCTTCAAGCGACCCTTAAAAACTCACTTTTATAAACAAGTATTTCATTAAATCAGGACAGTGTAGAGTGTGTTACTTGTGCCAGAAAGTCTGTATCTGCATGTTGAAACGATTTTCTTATTCTTGTCTTTCCTCCTCTATGACCTCCTCTCTGCTCGTCTTTCTCCCTGACCTTTTCTCTCCTAATTCTCTTTTCTGTTTATGCCCCAGTGAATACATGTTACTGACTTGACTTCTTCCCTGGAGTCTCTATGCTTTATTGCCTCACAGGTTTTCCCTGGATCATCACGGGTTTTCCTAGGATCATCTCTGGACCTGCTGCCGTGCTTCTGCCTCTCTCCACCTTCATCGTCATCACTCACTTATTTATATAGTTATAATAATGTGTATTATACTGTTCCATAGATGTTCTAGTTCAGTTATCTGTGCATTAACTGGATCCATGTGTCTCCCCCTACCTCCTCCCTCTCCCCCTCTCCCCCAGTCTTTCTCTATCGCTCTCTCTTTTCTCCTCCTTTACTTTCTCTGTTTAACCCCAACTGGTCAAGGCAGACAGCCATCCTTCAGGAGTCTGGGTCTGTTCGAGGTTTATGCCTGTTAAAGGGGAGTTTTTCCTTGCCACTGTCACCAGTCATAAGTGTTTGCTCCTGGAGGATTCTGTTGGGTTTCTGTAAATTGGGTTAAAATTTGATTTGATTTGATCTATCTCTCCTTTATGTGAAGCACTTTGTAACATGTTGTTTTAAAAAGTGCTATATAAATAAAGCTTTACTTACTTACTTACTTATCATATACTGTCAAAATATCAGCAAACCAGCACTTTTGTCATTTGTTTTCTAATTAATCTGATTAAAATACATAACATTTAGCACATTTAATCTCTGAGGCAGATTATTTCTAAAAAAAAATTGCAGACCAGTGTATATGTTGAGTGTCTCTCTGCTCCCCTCTCTCTCTTTGTGCTTTAACTAAAAGGCAAATAACCAAACAATGTGTTTTAAATCTAATAAGAGAGAGACACTGGTACATTTATCCAACTTACAACATCATTGTAATAGAATATTTGGTTGTTGTGGAAAATGAGGTTACACAAGTTGAATTTACACTCTTACCTGAATCTGATTCTTTTTGTTTAGTTTTTTTTTGAAAAACAAACAAACAAACAAAAGCCAATTGTATGTTCATGATAAGACTGGCTGTGCACGCGCACGCACGCAAGCGCGCACACACACACACACACAATAGGAGTTAATGGGCATCCAGTCAGCCAGTGAGATAAAGACAGTAGCACCTTGTCTTTAATATGAACACATGCACATGACACAACAGCAGCTTCTCTCACTCCAGTTCAGAGGACAGCATGGACTGAACTACATGGAACTTTTCCTAGCAAGAAAAAGTTAACTGCTCTCAGCGAACTCCCACCTAACAGCATAAACAGTGATCTATGTTTCAATGCAGCAAAAATAGGGACTGGTGATGATAATAATGTGTTGGTATTAAGTGGTAGAAGTAAACAAATGTCCTGGTTTAGACCAAGTGCTTCCACCACTACTGCATCCCAACTCTAAAAGGCAGCGCCTGCGCACTGCTCTATACAGGTGGAGCCCTGAGTCAGGGAAAGGGGGGAGGGATGGAGTGGATCAAACCATTTTCTTTTTTTTCCTTTTTTGTCTTTTAAACTTGTCTTGTCCAGCATCCTAACAGCAGAATGGTAGTCTGGCTGCCTTTTGGTGCTGAACAAATTTGCTTTGCCAAGGGAAACTTTATAAAGTATATGAAGCTCCCCTTGATATTCTACTGTCTTTATTATGAGTTTTGCTGAACCACATTTTGATGCCGGACCTGACATGTTGGGCGGGGGGTAAGAAAGAAGAAAGTGGCGAAGACCCTCACAAGAAAATATCAACAATACAAACTAACAACCATGGTGATAATTATAATGGTAACAATAACTACAACCAGAACTGAGTAAACTGGGCTGATGAGAAAGAAAAAACAAAACAAACAAACAAACAAACAAAAACAAACAAACAAACAAAATTACATTAAAATAAAATGCATAAGACCTATTAAATGATTAATATAAGAAAGCATGAACAGAATATCATAAACAACATCCGCCCAAATAATACCAGTAACAAATCCACTCAACATCAGTTGTTCATATTAATCTGCTGTGACAGAGTGACTGCATCAGAGTAAAGCAAAATGAGCAAGGCAAAGAGACTGAAGTGAAGAACACAGACAAGCAACCGCAACCGCAACCGCACCCGCACCCCCTCCAAAGACCAGGGGCCAACAAAGAGGGCTCCAAGGCCCGGCCAACCAGCCGACACCACAGAGTCCCCCCAAGAGGCGACAGTGCGCCCGCCCCGAAGATGGTCAAGGGAGGCCCCAGCCAGAGGCCCCACAGCAGCCAAGCACAGGCCCCAGGGGGCCAGGGATGCCAGCTGCCAAACCCCTGCCATGGGCCAGCCACCCAGGGGCAAGCAAGGTGCTGGTCCCCTGGCCCCATGAGCCCAGGAGCCACTCATCCCCCCGGGCAGGGGTCCTACCCAACACATCGGGAGGCCAGGCCAGCCCAGAAGAGTGGATCAAACCATTTTTGAGACAAGGTGGGCGGGGGGGTGCTGTATTTTTGTTGTTAAAATATTGCGTTTCAACCATGTACTGTATACAGTTTTGACATTTGTCTAGCATGTTAAGAACAGACATAAACAAGAAAAAAGAAAAATTTCAGCAGCCTTAAAATATTTTAGGGTGTTCAGAATCAATTTAGAGGTGCTTCAGCACCCCCCACAATGGACTAAAAACACCCATGGTGCTTAGCCATGAAGGGCTTTGTAAGTGAGGAGGAGCATTTTAAAGTCTGTCCTAGCTTTTACAGGGAGCCAGTGCAGAGAAGCCGACACAGGAGAAATGTGATCTCTGATACTGGTTCTGGTCAGTACACAAGCAGCAGCATTCTGGATTAATTGAAGGTTCTTTAAAGACTTCTTGGGACAGCCCGAGAAAAGTGAATTACAATAAACTGGTCTGGATGTAATAAATGCATGGATTAATTTCTCTGCATCATTCTGTGTTAAAATATGCCTGATTTTAACAATATTATGCAAATGAAAAAAGGCATTTCTAGAGATCAGTTTAATGTGTAAATTAAATGATAAATCCTGATCGGAAATAACGCCTAGACTCCTCACAGTGGTTTTGGGCTCCAGGTTAACACCATCCATGGTGACCACTTCGCTAGACACTGCATCCCTAACATTTTTTGGGCCAAGCACAATGACTTCAGTGTGGCTCCAAAATGACAACACAGCATGTGAGTTTTGTCTGAGTTTAATCACAGAAAGTTGTTGGTCATCCAAATTTTAATGTCTTTAATGCACTCCTGTAGTTTAGTTAGGTGATTGGCTTCATCAGGTTTAAAAGGTAAATATAACTGATATCATCATTGTCACAGTAAAAGTTGATGGAGTGTTCTTTATTAACTTACTTAAAAGAATAAAATAAAACTAACACATTGAGCCATAGGAATCCACGGGTTCTGTAGGGTAAATAAAATGGGGAGCTGAGTTTTTTTTAGAAGTTGTTCATAACTGGAGTAAAAGTGAACTTGGTGAGTTTGTTGGGTGGCAGCGATGATGGTTATTGATAGTTACCTTATATATTTGTTTGAAAGGGATGATTACATCATTACTGTATGATGTCATGATATTGATATTACTTGATCTGTGCACTTAGAGGCCTGTAGATCATAAACAAAACATTTTAAGATAAAAATGTGAATAATCTTTGAAAGAAAAGAGTTTTTCCAACAATTTGATATTTAATTTGTTGCTTAAATCCCAGAAATGTGTTATAAAGACTTGTTTGTAGAGTTTTTAACATGACTTTTTATGGAGGAAGTGTGGGTGTCTGTTAAATTCACTAAGAAACTACTTCACAACCAAACTGCTGTCAATCCATAACCATGCATCCTATCTCAGAAATGTTGTAGTGAATCTTCTGAACGTATCAGTGTGAAAACAAATGTGGGGGGAAAGTCAGAACTGAATAAGGTCGGTATGATTAAATCTCAAGGTATGTTATATTATGTTAGATTTTGTTTTCATGTCATTATCCATCACATAGAAGAATGACTGCCCCCAGCTTTCCTCCTCTATCAGTTCCATCTTATGACTATGATATCAGTAGAACTATTCACACCAGCGGAGGATTTAGATTAAAACACAGCTGGAATCCATGGATCTATGGCCAGGCTCCACCTCAGTCAGCAACCCCATGAAGACAGTGTCCTTGTGGAGCTGATGTGCTCTATATTTGTTTTAGTCTGACATTAAATGGCCTGACCTGTTGCCCTCTGGCAAACGCTACAGGTCCCTCAGACCAAGGACAAATAGATCCAGAGAGTTTCTTCCCAAGAGCTGTCAACACACTAAAGTGTAAAAATAAATAACTATGGTGTTTCTTTCTGTATGTGGTGAGGACAATCAAGGGAGACTTAATGGGCTGACAATGCCACCTGGATCTCAAGCCCAGGAAATAATAATTAATAATATTGAAGAAATTAATGTGGTTCTAATAATCCTATTTGCAGATTGTTTTGTGAGGAGCTCAAAAGAAACCTCACAAGTTTGTTCTGATTAAAGACAGAGATGTGTTGAAATCTACCAAATAATTTATTTGAATAATTTGAATGCAGTAAATCATAAAAAGTACTGGAACTGCTAAAAGAGGAAGAAAAATACAAAATGTGTCTTATACAAAAAACCACAACAATTTAAGCCAAAATATGATTTTATTACAAATAGATAAAAACCTCACACAGGAATCACTACCACAAATTTAAAATTAGCATTCCAACTGAAAAAAGTAAACTTGATAAAATGGGGGCCACAGGTGGGAGGCAGACTACACTGTGGGGTGCCCAGGAGTGCCACCAAATACCCACCTCAGTGCAGCACAGCAAACGTCACAGCAAACTTAAAGGTGCAGTCTAAAAATGTGTCCCAGTGTATTTTCTCGCAAACAAGTAGCGAGACCTCACTATTGTGCTTAACCCCTCAACCATGCGGCGACCAGCTCCCTGAACTAAGAAAACTGAAAACAGAATTAACAAAGAAATATCCCAATTTGTAAACAAAGAAAAATCAATGGCAAAACCAAACCCTGAATAAATCAACCAAGTGACAAGTTAAACTAATCAACAAAGCAACACAACATACAACAAACAAAGGCAAAACTAGAGCAACACAAAGGATTAACAAAGGATGAAACAGCAGCAGGTGAACCTTTTAAAACAAACAAACAAAAAAAAAAAAACAGAAATTAAACCAGTCTCACCTCCTTTAACAATGATGCCGGGGTCACCACCTACTAACCACCTCTACAGCAATGGAAGACCAGACAGTGGCTTCCCTGGCAGCAGCAGCCAGCTCTGACAGCAGAATGAGAGAGGGAGAGCACCCACAGCACAGGTGTTTTTATACACCTGTGTTAATTGGAGTGGTCAGGGGAGGAATGAAGCTTGAGCTACCTTCAGTCTACACAGCAGTGTTACTCACCACATGTACAATCACTCCTCTCAAGTGGATCCTCATATAATCACTTCCAAAAATGTGCAATAATCTTCTGTTTTGCAATAACAATTTACTCAGTGTTTATCAAAAATATAAATGCATTATCTTTATACAGACTTGAGTTCATAGATATGCATACTGTTAATGTTGTTCATAGATATACATACTGTTAATATTGTAAATATTGTGTCTATTCATATTTTGTCTTTTTTATGATTTATTCTACTTGGGACAACTCCTATCTTTTGTATAATTCTAAATTATATTTTCTTATTTTAGTTTTTGTAATGATATATTTGCTTTATTTTGTTTCTGAAGTATTGGTGTTTTATTAATATTTTTGCACTGACTGGAGTAGCACTCCTAATTTCATTGTACACACAATGACAATAAAGGCTGTTCTATGCTTATGTATTTGATAAACTACATACTTTATTGACAAATGTCTGCATGTCTATCATTTATATACCACTAATAATGATTATTTAATTAAGAATAACTATACTAATTAATATAAATAAGCCTATTATTATATGTAATGGGTAATGCTCTATTTTTTATTGGGTTTTTTTTTTGGTTTTTAAAGTTGATAAATGAAAAAAATGTCAAAATCATAAGTCCTTCATCACCACCACTACAAACTCATGATAAAAAGAAAAAGTTCTTTATACATCTCAGAATGCAGTAATGTACCATAAGCTATACCCCAGGTTGGATTTGGACCAGTGTACTGTATAATTAATAGTGTTGGAGAGACTTAAACTACATGTAGTTGAACTACATTTTGCTGTAACTTGCTGGTAATTAAACTACATTCATATTATTTGCCGCATCAAAGTAGTTCAAGCATTTTTTGGGTATAAATTGTATTTTTCTTAGTAGTTCTTCTCGGTTCAACTGGACTGGTTTAGCTCTTTTGAAAACTTTTCATCTCTCATCCAAGAGACTTCTTCAGTTTTAGTAACTGGCAGGGGAAACTGGACTTATAAACCTGCAGGGGGAGTGGTCTGCTGTAAAATGTTACTCCCAATTTATGTGTTAGGGTTGTAAGGGTGTGTGTATCCCAGGGGGTAGGGTCGTTAGTGGGTATTGTGTGTCAGTTTCAGGGTCGTTGACCGGATGGGTGGGTCACTGTTCAAATCCTTCGGGGGAGAGGGGGGGTGTTTGGTTTCAGGTGAGTCCAGGTGTGGAAGGTTGTTGGTTGAAAAGGGTTTGACAATGTTATTTAAAATGGTGTTACAGGTCTTTGATAAGTAGTGTCTCAGACCACCACCTCTGTTCAGGGAAGGATTTTCCACTGTCACAAAAAGGGCTTCTTATGCCACGTTTCCACTATGTGGAACTGGCTCAACTCGACTCAGCTCAGCTCAGCTCGGGTACCTGATACTATTCCTGGACCGTTTCCATTACAGGATACTACCAACTTTAGAGAACCTGGACATCATAGCGATGCAGCGCATTATTTCCATGTGGTTTGCTCAGAGAGTTGCTGATAAACTTGCTTGTTGCGTGTTGTCCCTTCAAGCTCATACTGTATTTTTACATCAGCCACCAAAGACTGAACCTCCTTGACCGACCATGGTGTAGTTTTGTGGGTTGTCATCATGTGGATTAACTTACTGCTATATTTGCTGTCAACTTCCACATCTGTTTTTTGCAAAATGGCAGGTCACAGAGACAACCCTCTGACCAATCAATGGTCTGCAGTGTTTACACGTCACATTTTAGTATTGTGTTCCCCACTCTTGGAACCTTGGTGGAGGTGATACCAAAAAACTAGTACTGGATACCAGATTCCAGGTCCTTTTTCATAATTGAAACGCAAAAAGGCTGAGTCGAGTCGAGCCGAGCCGAGCCGGTACCACATAGTGGAAATGAGGAATTTGACTCCTCTCTCAAACGATTTGTCTTCTCTGGCCAGTATTCTGATATTGCTGTCCTCGAAGGAGTGTCCTTTTTCTTCCAAGTGAAGATGGACTGCAGAGTCTTGGCCTAAGGTGGAGGCTCTCCTGTGTTGAGCCATGGGTTTATGGAGGGGTTGTTTGGTTTCTCTTAAGTATATGTCATACATTCCTTATTGCACTGAATGTCATAGACTATGTTGATTTGGTCCTCCCTAGTTAGCTTGTCCTTGTGATGTACCAGAGCTTGTCTCAGGGAGTTGGCGGGTTTGAAATATACCAGGATATTGCGCTGGTTGAAAATCCTTTGTAGTTTTTCAGAGACTCCCACTGTGTATGGAACGACAATGCCTTTTAATTTTTCTGGCTTTTCCTCTGTGTTGTTGGTGGGTTTTTCATTCCTAGGTTTGGCTTTAAGGAAGGCCCAGTTAGGGTAGCCACATGTCTTCAGTGCTTCTTTAACCTGCTGGTTTTCTCTCTTTCCTTCAGCCTCTGTAGAAATTTCTTTTACTCTGTGTTTGAGGGTTCTGATGACTCCCAGTTGGTGTTCCAGTGGGTGGTGACAATCAAAAAGAAGATATTGGTTGATTGGTTTTCTGTAAATTTGTATGGTTAATCCTCTGTCATTGTTGATGTGGATTTTGCAGTCCAGAAAGGGCAGGCTGTTGTTTTGGACGTCTTCCCGTGTGAACTTCATATTCTAGGCCACTGAGTCAATGTGTGCAGTGAAAATGTCCAGGTCTCCTTTCCTTATCTTGACTTAGGTGTCATCCATGTATCTAAACCAGTGAATGGGAACCGATCCTTTCTATGTACTCAGGGCCCTGCATTTCACTTCTTCAGTGTATATGTTGGCTACAATGGGGAACACTGGGGAGTCCATGGCGCAGCCTTACTTCTGTTTGCAGAAGTCTCCATTATACCTTAAGTATGTAGAACTCAAGCAGAAATCTAGCATTGAGGATATCTGTTCTGGGTTAAGGTTGATTCTGTTAGTGAGTATGTGGTCCTGTAAAAGTTGTCTTTTCACTGCCTGAACTGCTTCCTGTGTGGGAATGCAGGTGAAAAGTGAGGTGATATCACACGAAACCATGGTTTCATCTGGTTATTTTCTTGATCTTGTTGACAAAATCCTTTGAGTTTTGGACATAATGTGGTGTGTTTCCAACCAAAGGGGCCAAGATGGTCGCCAGGTGTTTTGCAGTGTTTTAGGTGACTGAGTTTATGCTGCTCACGATGGGTCTGAGGGGGGCTCCTTCACTCAAAAAAACAGAACATTGGATTTAAATAATAAGATAACATCAACCGGTCCCACAAAACTTTTTTATTTAAATTTTAAAAATACTAGATGACTAAATTTCAGCAAACCGTCTTAATTAAGTGCTACATCACACAGTTAAGTTGAATTTATTAAACATGTTGAATTTACTCAATATTGTTATGTTTAATTTAGTATACATCATTACATTGAATCAATTAAACACATTAAATTTACTACATATCATTTCATTGAATTTAATAAACATGTTGAATTTACTAAATGTCGTTATGTTAAATTTACTAAACATCATTATGTTCAATTTATTAAACACACTGAATTTACTAAATATCGTTATGTTTAATTTACTAAATATCATTGTGTTGAATTTATTAAGCACGCTGAATTTACTACATGCTGTTACGTTTAATTGCCTTAATATCAATATTGCAGCATAGGTGGAAGCTTGACAGGAAGTTAGCTCAGTGTCAGGTGTGAGCAGAAGTTACACTTATAATTTCACAGGCAAGGAAATCCAACATGGTATAATCACAACAGGATGGCCATTGCTCTGCCAATGGCTCTCACTCAGGGTGCAACTTTACAAATTACAAAAATACAGAAAAAATAAACAAAAAGTCCAATAAGCATTGCCATACACATATTAAGTCAAAACTAGTACTAACACAACAACCCCGCTGAATTCTTGAGCATAAAAATAACACATTTACAACATAGTACCCACTACCCATAATGCACTGCGGCAAACATGCCACATTATGTTGAATTTATTAAACACATTGAATTTACCAAATATCATTATGTTTAATTTACTAAACATCATTATGTTGAATTTATTAAACATTACATTGAATTTATGGTATTAATCATCATTGTGTTGAATTTAATAAACACTGGAGGACCTCAATAAATACCACGCATGTCAATTTACGTTACTCATGTTTTATTTATTTAAATTAAATTCAAAAAACAGGCAAGAAAGTGGCATGTGCCAAATGTGCCAAACACAGGTCCCGATTGCTTTGAGTGTGTCTGTCTGTGTCTCTGTGTATGTCTGCATGTCTCTGAAAATCGACGAAAAATCACAGGAGCACACGCCACAACAGGCCTTGCAGACAGGTGATGATCGTGCAGAAATGGCTGCTGAGCAGTGCGCATGTGTCAGGCGGACGGCAAACGCTTTGGGACAAACTTCATTTTTTAAGCGACTGCATTGACTAAATTGTATTAAACAGTATTGAAAATTCCCAAGACTTGTATTATTATTTAAATGTCATGTAACTCTCTTGTTTTTTTCACTAAAAATGAATTTATTAAATATTTTCAACATAAATACAATGCATAAGGATTACTCCATGGGTTTTCCATTTCTTTGAGTGTTCCTTGTGTATCTTGGGTAGTCCATAGATACAGGGGATGGATTCACCAAGGTAGAGTTTGTGGTAGAGTGGTCCATCAATGGCTTTTTCTTTCTCCAACTTTTGCAGGCCCTCTACAACTTTCTTTTTGTAGCTGCTTGTGGGGTCTCTTCTCAGTGTCTCATAGATGGTGGTATCATTGAGTAGGCTGGTCATCTTGTTGTTATACATACCTCTGAATGGGGGGTGGCACAGTGGTGCAGTGAATAGCACTGTTGCCTCACAGCATGCAGGTCCTGGGTTTGATTACAACACCAGGGATCTATGTGGAGTTTGCATGTTCTCCCTGTGTTTGTGTGGGTTCTCTTCAGGTTCTCCGGCTTCTTCCCACCATTCAAAAATATGCACTAACAAGTTAACTGGTCCAGCTGAAATTGCCCATAGATGTGAATGTGACAGTGATTGATTGTTCATCTCTATATGCCAGCCCTGTGATGAACTGGTGACACATCCAGGGTGTACCCTGCCTTTGCCCATAGGTAGCTGAAATGGCCTCTAAGGTGCACCAAGGTGCTGAACCCCTCACCACTCTGGTGATCATGTGGTTCATGTAAGCCTGAATAGTTCCAAACAAACCAAGCACTGTCATGTTCTTCTATGGGACAGACAGCAGTGAGTGTGTTATTGCATGGTAAATATCCAAATAAACCACACACAACCGTTGTGTCACTAGTGTATGTATTGTTGTGTCAGTTATTCCTTTGAGTATGCATGGACTGCATCTATTACTTTGAAAACTTACATTTTAGAGGGAAAGGTTTTTGTTAGCTTGGTTGGGCTACTTATGTGAGTGCTGCTAACATTACAAGTTCATTCATTCTGCATTTGTACTGTACTCATAACGACATATACAATTTACCTTTTTTTTTTTTTAATTGTCCTTTTATAGGACTGTGGTACAAGCAGAAAACAGTGGTTAGCTCTCTGAACACTGTTCACCTGCCAAGCTCTGCTCTCCTGGTAACACACATAATAGAGGGTATGCACGTAACGTCTCCGCTAGTGGAAGTCACCGCGGTTATGCCCACTGAGAGGCAGAAAGAGGGAGAGGAATGGCAACGCTGGCTTCAATACTGTATAAACTTAAGAACAATATTTAATAAAAAATGAGGAAGAGCTGTTGTGCGACTGATTGTATGAACAGGTTTGAAAAAAAGTTGGAGCTATCGTTTTACAGACACAAAAAGAAGAGTGAAGTAGATGTTTCATGTCAGGTAACATTAATTTATGCTGTATTTTGGGGTAAAATCATACCCTAAATTACATATTGTTTTGGCTAAGTAAAGCTCTTGTAAAGCTCTTGGTTTAGCAAAGCTCTTGGTTTCATGATTGGATCTTTCATGGTTTTTTTGTCTTCATTTTGTGATTATGAACCTTGTGCTCCTACATGATTTATAAACTAACTTAAACTAAGGCTAACCTAGTTTTTCAAATAAGGAGGTACTCCAGCATAAAGCTACAACAGCGTATTAGGGCCACATAAGAAAATAAAAACGCATGTCACTATGAGTATAAAGTCATAAAATATCAATATAAAACCCATAATTTTATAATAATAAAGTCGAATACAAAAAGAATCACAATGTTATGAAAATAAAGTCGTAGTAATATAAAAAACTCATAATTTAACAGGCCCTCCCTCACAAGTCGGAGCTTGTGAGGGAGGTTGAGAGATACCGTCTGGATATAGTCGGGCTCACCTCCACACACAGCTTGGGCTCTGGAACCCAACCCCTTGAGAGGGACTGGACTCTCCACTTCTCTGGCATTGCCCGCAGTGAGAGGCGGTGGGCTGGCGTGGGCTTGCTCATAGCCCCTCAGCTCAGCCGCCATGTGTTCACCCCAGTGAACGAGAGAGTCACGTCCCTGCACCTTCAGGTCAGGGACAGGTACCTCACTGTTGTCTCGGCCTACGGGCCGAACAGCAATGCAGAGTACCCGGCCTTCTTGGAGTCCTTGTGAGGGGTGCTGGATGGTGCTCCGACTGGGGACTCCATTGTTCTCCTGGGTGACTTCAGCGCTCACGTGGGCAACGACAGTGAGACCTGGAAGGGGGTGATGGGGAAAAACGGCCTCCCCGATCTGAACCCGAGTGGTGTTTTGTTATTGGACTTCTGTGCTAGTCACAGTTTGTCCATAACGAACACCATGTTCAAACACAGGAATGTCCACAAGTGCACTTGGCACTAGGACACCCTAGGTCGGAGGTCGATGATTGACTTTGTAGTCGTGTCATCAGACCTCCGACCGCATGCTTTGCACACTCGGGTGAGGAGAGGAGCAGAGCTGTCAACCGATCACCACCTGGTGGTGAGTTGGATCCACTGGCAAAGGAGGAAGCCGGACAGACTCGGCAGGCCCAAACATGTTGTGAGGGTCTGTTGGGAACGTCTGGCAGAGCCCGATGTCAGTGAGGTCTTTAACTCTCACCTCCAGGAGAGCTTCTCCCAGATCCCAGGGGAGGTTGGGGACATTGAGTCCGAGTGGACCATGTTCTCCACCTCCATTGTCAAAGTGGCTGCTCGGAGCTGTGGCTGCAGGGTCTCCAGTGCCTGTCGTGGCGGCAATCCCTGAACCCGGTGGTGGACCCTGGAAGTAAGGGATGCCGTCAAGCTGAAGAAAGAGTCTTATCGAGCCTTGTTGGCTTGTGGGACTCCTGAGGCAGCTGATGGGTACCGGAAGGCCAAGCGTGCTGCAGCCCGAGTGGTTGTGGAGGCAAAAACTCGGGTCTGGGTGGAGTTTGGGGAGGCCATGGAGGAGGACTATCAGTCGGCCTCGAGGAAATTCTGGCAAACCATCCGGCGCCTCAGGAGGGGAAAGCAGTGCACCACCAACACTGTTTACAGTGGAAGTGGGGAGTTGCTGACCTCGACTTGGGATGTTGTCAGACGGTGGAAGGAATACTTCGAGGATCTCCTCAATCCCACTGCCACGTCTTCCATGGAGGAAGCAGAGGCTGAGGTCTCAGAGGTGGACTCATCCATCACCCAAGCTTAAGTCACCGAGGTGGTTGGCAAGCTCCTTGGTGGCAGGGCACTGGGGGTGGATGAGATTCACCCTGAGTACCTTAAGTCTCTGGATGTGCAGGGACTGCCTTGGCTGACATGTCTCTGTGACATTGCGTGGCAGTTGGGAACAGTACCTCTGGATTGGCAGACCGGGGTGGTGGTCCCCCTTTTTAAGAAGGGGGACTGGAGGATGTGCTCCAACTACAGGGGGATCACACTCCTCAGCGTCCCGGGGAAAGTCTATTCCAGGGTACTGGAGAGGAGGATCCGACCGATAGTTGAACCTCGGATCAAGGAGGAACAATGCAGTTTTCATCCTGGTCGCGGAACACTGGACCAGCTCTATTCCCTCCACTGGGTGCTCAAGGGTTCATGGGAGTTCGCCCAACCAGTCCACATGTGTTTTGTGGATTTGGAGAAGGCATTTGACCGTGTCCCTCGTGAAATCCTGTGGGGGGTGCTTCGAAAGTATGGGGTCCGGGGCCCTCTGTTAAGTCAGGTCCTTGTATGACCGAAGCAGGAGCCTGGTTCGCATTGCCAGGAGTAAGTCAGACCTGTTCTAGGTGCATGTTGGACTCCGGCAGGGCTGCCCTTTGTCACCGGTTCTGTTCATAATTTTTATGGACAGAATTTCTAGGTGCAGCCAGGGGCCGAAGGGGGTCTGGTTTGGGGACCACAGGATTTCATCTCTGCTTTTTGCAGATGATGTTGTCCTGTTGGCCTCATCGAGCCTGGACCTTCAGTGTGCCCTGGGGCAGTTTGCAGCCGAGCGTGAAGCGAGCGGGATGAGGATCAGTACCTCCAAATCCGAGGCCATGGTTCTCGACCAGAAAAAGGTGGTCTGCCCTCTCCAGGTAGGTGGGGAGCCCCTGCCCCAAGTGGAGGAGTTTAAGTATCTTGGGGTCTTGTTCAAGAGCGGGGGAAGAATGGAGCGTGAGATTGACAGACGGATCGGTGCAGCGTCTGCAGTGATGCGGTCGCTGTACCGGTCAGTTGTGGTGAAGAAGGAGCTGAGCCAAGACGCGAAGCTCTCAATTTACTGGTCAATCTACGTTCCTACCCTCACCTATGGTCATGAGCTTTGGGTCATGACCGAAAGGACAAGATTCCGGATACAAGCAGTCGAAATGAGCTTCCTCCGTAAGGTGGCTGGGCGCACTCTTAGAGATAGGGTGAGGAGCTCAGTCACCAGGGAGGAGCTCGGAGTAGAACTGCTGCTCCTCCGCGTCGAGAGGGGCCAGCTGAGGTGGCTCGGGCATCTGTTTCAGATGCCTCCTGGACGCCTCCCTGGGGAGGTGTTCCGGGCATGTCCCACCAGGAGGAGACCTTGGGGAAGCCCAGGACACACTGGAGAGACTATGTCTCTCAGCTGGCCTGGGAACGCCTCGGGGTCCCCCCGGAAGAGCTGGAGGATGTGTCTGGGGAGAGGGAAGTCTGGGCATCCCTGATTAGACTGTTGCCCCCATGACCCAGCCCCGGATAAAGCGGAGGATAATGAATGAATAAATGAATGTCATTTGTTCATGAGATGAAGGTCATCATATTACGACAATAAAGCCATAATATTACAAGAATAATGTTGTAATTTAAAAACAGGAGGGAAATATATCATAATTTACAAGAACAAAGTCATACCCTGCTCATACAAAGCAGTAGTGTCTGTGTTGTGTAAAGTACTTGATATTAACTAGACGTAAATCTCTTCTGTACCAGTAGATCATGCATATATTCACTGGGGTCAGTGCATGGTCTACTGTAAATGGACTTTGGATCAGTTGGTTCTAGACCCTAATTTTAGCCCCTGGTTGTCAGTAATGATGAAACGATGTATATTTGCTTCAGGTAAAAATAGCGATGATCCCCTACACTCTGGATGTCTGGATGCATGATTTCGGGCCACATGTCAGTGGTCAAGTGGTTCATGGACCACTTGTTCTTTGGTAGCTCGTACGGATCCATGTCGAGTCCAACTGTCCTTAATTTAATTTCATATTTCACATTTTCCCGGTCTTGCTGTGTTTACTGCTATACTCCATCATGTTGAGCAGGTTGGTTTTTGCCACTCAGTCTGACTTAGAGGGGCATGGCCCTCTAAGGCCCTGGCCCCGATGCTGTATAGAGGGGGAAACCCTCTATACGGCGTTAACCAGCGGATAGCATAACTTAGTATGCTAGCATTAGCGTGGATGCTAAACTCATTAAAAACTCCACATTAGGAAAGTCAAAATTCAACAAAATTCTCAAAGGGTCCCTTAATTAAAAAAAAAAAAAAAAAAAAAAAAAGGGTCCCTTAATTAACGTGAGTTAATAAATTATTAAGCATTAATTTACTGTTTAATAATGTTTTAACAATCATTATCATGTATTACTCAGTATTTGGTTGCATATTAGTTTATGTATTAATAAGCAGTTATTGTTTACTACTCAAAGTTAGTTAATAAATTATTAAACTTTAATTACAGCTGAATAATGAAATTAGTTATCACTTATGCACTACTCAGCATTAATTAACTCATTGTTGATATATTAGTAAGACATTAATAATGTCTCTAGTAATCATTTACTAATGGAGTGCATTGTGGGAAGAGGAGGTTTGCAGCCTGGCAGCAGCAGTGCAACCATATGGCTGCAGAAATGCAGAAACAGAGGGAAACACTGGAGGGAAATGCTAGAGGGAAGTGGAGTTCCAGCCGTTTCCGCGTAGTGTTTGTTGCAGCTGCCACTACTAGGCAGCTGCGCGAACCTCCACTTCCCACAGTTCACGTCGCAACAAAATTCCAAAGATGCCCGAGTTTACCTACCGGCTCTGTTTGTAAACAAATGGTTTGTTTATGGTGGAGTACACTTCAAAATTGTTCACCATGAGGGAAGAGATTCAGGTGAGTAATCACAGAAAGACTTAACAAATTCGTGATACTTAGGCTATGACTGGAGTTTGACAGATTTGATGAAAAATTGGTGACAAAAGTCTTCCGCAGCTTTAATGTTCAGAAAGCTTCCTATGGCATCAAACGATATGATTCATACAGTAGTACATCGTGGTCAGTGTGGTTTGTGTGACATTTTGTGCAGCTCAGCTCATTAGTTTGACAGGTGTTGGTGTGACATATGTAATGAGACAGGATTGTAATGTTTCATGTTAATTTTTAATTATTCATTAATGCTTTAACCAATGTCAAACAATCCTTTCACCTTTGGTATGTTTAATCCATTCCAGAGTTATATTGAAAATGTTTTAATATAATTGATAGAACATTTCTTTGTCTGCTTGCCTATTTGTGTGTTTCTGTCCCTAGAGAGTAAAATAAATGGTCCACATAAAGAAGTTCAGTTTAGTTGATTTATTTCATTCATAAGATAAAATAATCTGCTTCTATGTGAGAGCAAACAGACCACATCAGGAGCAGAAAGAACAATCTTAGATTTTCTGCCTCTTCAACAAAATATGTAATGTAATTACTGCTGCAATTCCCCATCTACAAAAACAAGAAAAAAAATCTAACAATTTTTAAACAGCCAAGCACTATAGAAACATTATAATATAATCTATATAAATAATAAACAGCACTTTAGATCATAGATAAACATGCAACATACACATAAATTTACCAAGTTTTCACATACCAACACTTAACTAAAACTTAAATTTTTATGTAAGTAACAGAGCAGTACAAAACAATACAACTAGACTCCTTTAAACATTTCCATTACCGTCCTGGATTATACTGGTGTTCCTCATCCTTGCATTTATTGAAAAACTGGGTTTTATATATTCCTTTAAGATGATTTATGTTTTACTTGCTTTAATTCATCTGTTAGACCATTTCATAATTTAACCCCTTTAACTGAAACACAATATAGAAAAGCAGAAAGAGAAATAAGTAAATGTAAAAGTGGAGACAATAGAGAACAAATTGACATAGACCTCTGCAAATATAATTATCAATAAATAAATCCATTGGTTCATTTTCAGAAACTAATCAATTCATGTTTTTCTGTGGGCTGGAGTTCTCACGCTGACGAATACATCTGTTTCACAGCAGAAATTTTGGCTTGTCTCAGTAGGAAAAACACAAGATTCTAATTACATTAATGATGGACTGCAAGAACATAGACGATAATTTCTCACAACTGTTTAGTGACATGTTTTAAATTAATAAGGAAAGGGAGACTAGTTTGTGCCTGAGCTTGTTGGAACATAAAAAGTACCTAATTAAAGGTAACCATGGAACATTTACTCACACCTCAACCTTGGCCCCTTGTCTTTGCTCACGAATAAGGAGAGTGATGGTTGAGTGGGCAGGAGCAATATGTGTGAAAGGAGAAAAATACGATTTTATTTGCTGATCGTTCCATGGTGACTGTGTTGTAACATGTACCCACACCTTTGAAAAACTCTATTGGAATGTTCACAAGAAAACTCTGAATGCAACCTCACCACATTATGATTACTGCAGCAAGACAAAAGAGCATCATTAGCTACAGCTGCTTTGTTCTGCCCTCATGCTGTTAGATGCTGTTTTTGATGAGCAAGAAATGACCAAAATCAGCAGAGATACTGTATTCAGCCAGTGAAGAAGTCAAGTCAGTAACATGTGTTTGCTGGGGTGTAAATAGAAGAGAAGATTAGGAGAGAGAAGGTCAGAGGAGAGGAGGAGCAGAGAGGAGGTCAGAGAGGAGAAGGAGCTCAGTGTATCCTGATGAGTCTCCCAGCAGTCTGTCATATCAGTCCCCGGACTCTTGCTTGTTTTGTCTGTCTTGTCTGTTATTTCCTGTTTTATTTTGTTAAGTTCTCCTCGTGTCATGTCTGGTGTCTTTGCTTCCCTTCCCTGATTGTGTCACCTGTGTGATTACCTGTCCCCGCCCTGATTTGTTCCACCTGTGTCTCATTGTCTTCCCTCCCTCCTGTGTATATCAGCCCTGTGTTTTCCCCTGTCCTGTGCCAGTTCGTATTCCTCCTTTTTTGGTGTGTCTACTTACCAGCGTTCTTCAGATCCTGTTTGTTTGCCTGCCTGTCTGTTTCCGACCCGGATTGTTCCTCAACTCCTGAGATTTGCCTGACCCCCTGTCTGTACTTCAGCCTGATCAGCCACTCCCGTGTTCGACCTTTTTGCCCGGATTCATGGTACGTGATTCTGCATTTTCCCCTATGTACTGTTGCCTGTCTGCTAGTCTCCCTGTGTATGACCTGGACTGTCCCCTGACGCTCCTCTGCTTTTATCTAGTCGGGTTCCCCTCGTGTGCTCCCGACCCGGGCCGTGGGTTTCCTCCTTTGGATTCGGACGTCGTGACGAATCCGCGGAGACAATACGCTGAGGACTCACCCAAAATCTTTTTGTGTGAACTGTATTCCCTGTCTGTGTTTAATAAACACAACTTAATTGTATTTTTTGTCTGCTGGTCGTGCTTTTGGGTCCAGACATCGTACTTCCAGTCCTAACACAGTCTAAGCCTATAGCAGCAGAACTAAGAGCAGCTTCAGCCACCCTAACTACAAACTTAATCTGTAAGGAAAATATTTAGTCTACTCTTAAACATAGAGGTGGGGTCTGCCTCCCAGACCGAAGTAGGGAGGTGGTTCCACAATAGTGGAGCTTGATAGCCGAAGGCTTTGGCTCCTGTCCTACTTTTGGAGATTCTAGGGAGCACCAGTAAGCCTGCATGTTCAGACTTAATTGCTCTAGATAGATTGTATAGAACTAAAAGTTCTTTCAGATAAGTAGGTGCCTAGCCATGAAGGGCTTTGTAAGTGAGGAGGAGTATTTTAAAGTCTATCCTAGCTTTTACAGGGCGCTAGTGTAGAGAAGCCAACACAGGAGGAATATGGTCTTTGATACTGGTTTCTAGTCAGTACACGGGCAGCAGCATTCTGGATTATTTAAAGGGTCTTTAAGGACTTTTTGGGACAGCCTGAGAGAAGTGAGTTACAATAATCTAGTCTGGATGAAATTAAAACATGGACTAATTTTTCTGCATCATTTTGTGTTAAAATATGCCTGATTTTAGCAATATTGCACTGGTTTCCTGTCGCTCAGAGAATAGACCTTCAAACAGCTCTGCTCATTTATAAGTGTCTCCATGGTCTAGCACAAAAGTACATCTGTGATATGTTGGTCCCATATGAACCATGTCAGACCCTGAGAACCTCAGGGACTTGTCTTTTGCTGGTACCCAGAGTCAGGACTAAACAGGGTGAAGCTGCATTTCAGTTCTATGCAGCTAAACTCTGGAACAGTCTTCGTGATGACGTGAGACAGGCCTCTACTGTGACAATGTTTAAGTCCAGGCTGAAAACAGCTCTGTTCAACTGTGCATATAACAACTGAAAGGGTTCTATCTGCACTCTTCTCGTTTACTTTGTTTTAATTGATTATTATTTGTTTAATTGATTATATTTTAATTATAATTGTGTGTTATTAATCTGTCTCTTTCCATTTTTATAAAGCACAGTGAATTGCCCCGTGTATGAATTGTGCTATACAAATAAATCTGCCTTGCCTTGCCTATTGTGCAGATGGAAAAAGGCAGTTCTAGAAATCTGTTTTATGTGTGAGTTAAATGATATATCCTGATTAAAAAAAAAAAAAAGGCCTAGATTCCTCACAGTGGTTCTAGGATCCAGGGTAATAATAATAATAATAATAATAATACTACATTTTATTTATAAGTGCCTTTCAAGACACCCAAGGACACTGTACAACAAGATAAAACAAACAATCCATAAAATACGAAGAAATAAACAGATTAAAACAAATAATTACTATATATAGAAATGAAGTTGTAGAATGGACACCATCCATGTCAACTCCTTTGCTGGACACTGCATCCCCAACAGTTTTTGGGCCGAGCACAATGACTTCAGGTTTGTCTGAGTTTAAAGGTGGGGTCTGGGATGTTTTCCTGAAGCATTTTTTACTATATTGCTTAAAATCCCCTTCACACCCAAATTACAACTAATTAATTAAATGCCCTAACACAAAAAAAAAAAAAAAATTAGTCATCTGTGGAATGAACAGGACTGAAAAAACACCATCCAAACATTTTGAGTGCCCACTCAAAATGATTGAACAGTGATATGTCTATCAAGCTCAACTGCCATTCACCCCCCCCCCCCCGCGTGTACCCCTCTTCAAGCATGACTCATGCGTTCTCAGAGGTTTGAAGTGCTTGTACAGGAAATGCAGCCAGAGCCAGAGCTTGGCTATATTACCTATATTAGGATGGAAAGTTCACAGGCAAACTGTTTTGTCACTAACATAAATCAGTAGTAAATCTAACATTAGTCACATAGGTGTGAACTGGAGCTGTTCTGTAAGAGCGGGGGAGTTGGAGGAGACTGAATGAGGTATGCATGGATCCGCGAGCCGGAGCCTCAGCCGGGGTCGGAGCTGGGGCTGAGGCCATAGCTGGCATCGGAGCCCGAGCCGCGGACAGAGCCTCAGCCGGGGTCGGGGCCGTAGCTGCCATCGGAGCCCGAGTTGGGACCGTACGGGATGAAGCTGGGGACGAAGCCAGAGCCTCAGCTGGTGAATTGTTGCTGTGCAGCGCTCGTGAACCCTCATGAACAAGCATTGCGTGTGCCAGTACTCTGGAGGCATGGCTTCGGGGGGATGTCTGAAGAAAGGGGTTTGGACTTTTGAACTGAATATTTTCAAAATGTAGCTTGCTCAAATCGTTTTTCTAAGATCTCGGACCCCACCTTTAACAGCAGAAAGTTTTTGGTCATCCAGTCTTTAATATCTTTAATGCACTCCTGTAGTTTAGGTAGCTAAATTGGTTTCAACAGGTTTAATGGATAAATTTAATTGGGTATCATCAGCATAACAATGAAAGTTGCCGGAGTATTTTATTATTAAGTTACCTAAAGGAAGCATGGATAAGATAAACAGAATTGGTCCAAGAACTGCGCCTTGAGAAACTCCATAACTAACTCGAGTGCGCTGAGAGGATTCAATTATAGAAACCATCAACACTATACAAACAAAACAAAAAAATATTAAGGCGTGGCTTTATCCTACAGAAAGAGAGGGAGACATTTGGCATATTGAGAGTTAATACCATTATTACCAAAGAAAGAAACCCACTTAAGATGACTTCAAACCTTGACACTACAACTGCAACTGTGCCACGTACATCATCTGTAGCAGTTCAGAATCAATATTTATCTAATAACATGACAAAAACATACAAAATTTAAATAAAAAACATCATAGCCTACTTACCCAAGATATTCATTATTTATACACCAAGAACAAACTCCCTTCTTTGTGACAGAAAACTTCAGTGACTCTGTCATAGAGGTGATCTGTGTGTTTCATCCATCCATCCATTCTCTTCCGCTTATCCGGGGCCGGGTCACAGGGGTAACAATCTAAGCAGGGATGCCCAGACTTCCCTCTCCCCAGACACCTCCCCCAGCTCTTCCGGGGGGATCCCGAGGCGTTCCCAGGCCAGCCGAGAGACATAGTCTCTCCAACGTGTCCTGGGTCTTCCCCGAGGTCTCCTCCCAGTGGGACATGCCCGGAACACCTCCCCAGGGAGGCGTCCAGGAGGCATCCGAAACAGATGCCCGAGCCACCTCAGCTGGCCCCTCTCGACGCGGAGGAGCAGCGGCTCTACTCTGAGCTCCTCCCTGGTGACTGAGCTCCTCACCCTATCCCTAAGGGTGCCACCCGACGGAGGAAACTCATTTCGACCGCTTGTATCCGGGATCTTGTCCTTTCGGTCATGACCCAAAGCTCATGACCATAGGTGAGGGTAGGAACGTAGATTGACCGGTAAATTGAGAGCTTCGCCTCTCGGCTCAGCTCCTTCTTTACCACAACCGACCGGTACAGCGACCGCATCACTGCAGACGCTGCACCGATCCGTCTGTCAATCTCACGCTCCATCCTTCCCTCACTCGTGAACAAGACCCCGAGATACTTAAACTCCTCCACTTGGGGCAAAGACTCCCCACCGACCCGGAGAGGGCAAACCACCTTTTTCCGGTCGAGAACCATGGCCTCGGATTTGGAGGTGCTGATCCTCATCCCGCTCGCTTCACACTTGGCTGCAAACCGCCCCAGTGCACGCTGAAGGTCCAGGTTCGATGAGGCCAACAGGACATCATCATCCGCAAAAAGCAGAGATGAAATCCTGTGGTCCCCAAACCGGACCCCCTCCGGCCCTTGGCTGCGCCTAGAAATTCTGTCCATAAAAATCATGAACAGAACCGGTGACAAAGGGCAGCCCTGCCGGAGTCCAACATGCACCTGGAACAGGTCTGACTTACTGCCGGCAATGCGAACCAGGCTCCTGCTTCGGTCATACAAGGACCGGACTGCCCTTAGCAAAGGGCCCCGGACCCCATACTCCCGAAGCACCCCCCACAAGATACCATGAGGGACACGGTCGAACGCCTTCTCCAGATCCACAAAACACATGTGGACTGGTTGGGCGAACTCCCATGAACCCTCGAGCACCCGATGGAGAGTATAGAGCTGGTCCAGCGTTCCATGACCAGGACGAAAACCGCATTGTTCCTCCTGGATCCGAGGTTCGACTATCGGTCGGATCCTCCTCCCCAGTACCCTGGAATAGACTTTCCCCGGGAGGCTGAGGAGTGTGATCCCCCTATAGTTGGAGCACATCCTCCGGTCCCCTTTCTTAAAAAGGGGAACCACCACCCCGGTCTGCCAATCCAGAGGTACTGTCCCCGACCACCACGCGATGTTACAGAGATGTGTCAACCAAGACAGTCCCTGCACATCCAGAGACTTAAGGTACTCAGGGCAAATCTCATCCACCCCCGGTGCCCTGCCACCGAGGAGCTTGCCAACCACCTCGGTGACTTCAGCTTGGGTGATGGACGAGTCCACCTCTGAGACCTCAGCCTCTGCTTCTTCTATGGAAGACGTGGCAGTGGGATTGAGGAGATCCTCGAAGTATTCCTTCCACCGCCCGACAACATCCCCAGTCGAGGTCAGCAGCTCCCCACTTCCACTGTAAACAGTGTTGGTGGCGCACTGCTTTCCCCTCCTGAGGCGCCGGATGGTTTGCCAGAATTTCCTCGAGGCCGACCGATAGTCCTCCTCCATGGCCTCCCCAAACTCCATCCAGACCCGAGTTTTTGCCTCCACAACCGCCTGGGCTGCAGCACGCTTGGCCTTCTGGTACCCATCAGCTGCCTCGGGAGTCCCACGGGCCAACAAGGCCCGATAAGACTCCTTCTTCAGCTTGACGGCATCCCTTACTTCCGGGGTCCACCACCGGGTTCGGGGATTGCCACCACGACAGGCACCGGAGACCTTGCGACCACAACTCCGAGCAGCCGCTTCGACAATGGAGGTGGAGAATATGGTCCACTCGGACTCAATGTCCCCAGCCTCCCCCGGGATCTGGGAGAAGCTCTCCCGGAGGTGGGAGTTGAAAACCACACTGAGATCGGGTTCCGCCAGACGTTCCCAACAGACCCTCACAACATGTTTGGGCCTGCCGAGTCGGTCCAGTTTCCTCCTTCGCCAGCGGATCCAACTCACCACTAGGTGGTGATCGGTTGACAGCTCTGCCCCTCTCTTCACCCGAGTGTCCAAAACACGCGGCCGGAGGTCTGATGATACGACAATGAAGTCGATCATCGACCTCCGGCCTAGGGTGTTCTGGTGCCAAGTGTGCTTATGGACATCCCTGTGTTGGAACATGGTGTTCGTTATGGACAAACTGTGACTAGCACAGAAGTCCAATAACAAAACACCACTCAGGTTCAGATCAGGGAGGCCGTTCCTCCCCATCACCCCCCTCCAGGTCTCACTGTCGTTGCCCACGTGGGCATTGAAGTCGCCCAGGAGAACAATGGAGTCCCCAGTCGGAGCACCATCCAGCACCCCTCCCAGAGACTCCAAGAAGGCTGGGTACTCTGCACTGCTGTTCGGCCCGTAGGCCGAAACAACAATGAGGCACCTGTCCCCGACCCGAAGGCGTAGGGACGCGACCCTCTCGTTCACCAGGGTGAACTCCAACACATGGCAGCTGAGCTGAGGGGCTATGAGTAAGCCCACACCAGCCCGCCACCTCTCACCGCGGGCAACGCCAGAGAAGTGGAGAGTCCAGCCCCTTTCGAGGGGTTGGGTTCCAGAGCCCAAGCTTGTGTGTGGAGGTGAGCCCGACTATATCTAGACGGTATCTCTCAACCTCCCTCACAAGCTCTGGCTCCTTCCCCCCCAGCGAAGTGACATTCCATGTCCCAAGAGCTAGACTCCGTGTCCGGGGATCGGGTTGTCGGGCTCCCTGCCTTTGACTGTCACCCAATCCACACTGCACCCGGCCCCTATGATTCCCTCGATGGGTGGTGAGTCCGTCGGAGGGTGGGCCCACGTCGCTCTTTCGGGCTGGGCCCGGCCGGACCCCGTGGGCATAGGCCCGACCACCAGGCGCTCGCATACGAGCCCCAACCCCAGGCCTGGCTCCAGGGTGGGGCCCCGGCTGCGCCGTACCGGGCGACGTCACGTACTTTAGATGTTTCTTTTTCATAGGGGCCTCTGAACTGCTCTTAGTCTGGCCCGTCACTGTGTGTTTCAGTTCCATCAAAGTCCTTTTTTATGTCCATGGAGGCAAAGGCTGAGAGTCTCCTCTGTCCAGTCGTATTCCTGACATAAGTTTCTGTTCTCTTGAGAGCAGAGAATGTACGTTAAACATGCTAGCTAGCATCAGGATTGGCTGACCTCACCTCACTATGTCCAGCTTTTCTGGAAAAGTCTGCTTGGAAAATTGATTTTTAAGTATGTCCAAGACCACATCATTTTCCTCTCCTCTATCAGCCATTGTGGATGTAAAAAAGTTCTACCTCAAATGTATTAATAGTTCAATTAAGTTGAATCAAAATTAGATTTATTGGCATGAATCATAAGCAATATTGCCAAAGCTATATCAAATTTAGTTTTGCTCTTACCATCCAATCAGAGGAAGGAAAATGGTAACGACATTGGGGGTCAGCTAGCTGGTATCTGATTGATTAAAGAAATAGTCTTGATGCTATGCAGTTTAAGTTATGTGGGTCGGCACTACTGACTTTGAAGGCCCTGGGCGGATTACATTAACCCTGGCAACAAATAGAGACTGAAATCTGATTGGACAAAATATCTAGCATCCACATACACGTACTGGAAGCAGTGCAGCCAAGAGAAATGCTAAGTAATGAAAAGAATAGTCTATTAGGAATAAATTAATACAATTTCATAGAACAAATATTAGAATTTAGGTTGCAAATGTAGGTCAGTGTTTCTGATGATGTTTTGGGCCAGCCGAGAAGGCCTTGCTGGCCTTGGCGGCCCACTACTGTTCAATACTATTATGGTCCACATCAGGTTTTGCAGCTTACTCGCCCTCCCTCAGCCCACGCCTGCAACCACTTGCACACCTGCAGTTCATCAGTTGATGAGCATGCCATACTAGCATCCCATTGTCTCCTGTCTTTGTCAGATTGTGGCTTTCATTCCGAAAGAAGACTTCAGACCCTCAAGTCTGTCCCATCCATGCTGCCTGAGACTTTAGTAAGTGTAATCTGGAAATTTCTGTGTTCCAAGGCTGAGTTATAGATGTGGTTTTTGTGACAAAGATTCCTGAGTTTTCTTGTATCCAGTTAAAGATATTTTTGTGAAGACGTTTGTTTTTATTTTATTTTTGTTTATTTGACATTAAAAATAAATATAATCAAACTGATTGCACTGTGCATCTAAGTCCTTACCCTCACCCCATCACAGATACGTACCAAGTCAGGACACTGAAAATAATTTTGTGACATCAATAAAACCCCTCTCCATCTCCTGAGACACATAAATCTATTATGTTTCATTACTGTTTACCAATAGGCCTGTTGTCACAAATTTAACTCATTACCCAAATCTTTATCTATTTTATGGGCTACAATCAAATTAACGATCTCCACTTAATCCACAAGTAGTACATTTTTAATACACAAAAATTCAGGCGTTAAGAGGTTAATAATGTGTAAATGTTAAAGTTTTTACATCTAACTAATATCCTAATAACCACAACCATTTATAAATCGTTTATATGAGAACCTGTTTTTTTTTTTTTTTTTTTAAGTGTAACCTATAATAAAAACACAATTCTGTGAACATCTCTCTATCCAAATGGATGATTTCTATGTCTGTGAGATGTCATTAAATCTTTTCATCTCTTATACCTTACATACTGCTTTACACAAACAGTATTTTTGTGGTTTGCAAACATCCAGAACTGTCTAAATCCACAATGCACCAGTTCTCTCAACTTAAACACACACAATCTTGCGTATTTATGATCAGTGCAATGCATTAAAGGGGAAATTTGACTTCTCTGCCAAAATTACACTAGGCTTTAGCTAAGATTCAGTTCCTTTTACACCACTCCTTTTGTGCTCTTTTTGGCAGAGAAGTCAAATTTCCCCTTTAACGCATTGCACTCATCATAAATACACAAGATTGTGTGTATTTAAACCCACAATGCACCAGCTCCCCCAACTTAGACAGGTCTGTATGTTACACTTAGAAACACTTGACTGGATTTCACGAGTTGTTGCCTCAGCACTAATGAAAATAAGGAGATGATGAAAAGGAAATATAAGACTGACAACTGTTAAGACATGATGATGTGGAGATAACAGGAAGCATTTCTAACCCCTGTCGAGAAACATGTCCCAGCCTGTAATGAGTCCTCCTGTCTCATGTGAAATGAAAGTGTGCCATTATCAAGACTCCATCATACTCACATTACCAGTGAAATTACAGGGCGAACAGAAAGGAGAAGAAGAGGGAGAGGTTCTAAAATCACCGGAAGGAGACACCTCAATTTCCACAAATATCACCCCCCATATACATATGCCTTCTACTGGATCTGCAAGTGAAAACCTGTTACTGTAAATTACATTTCCACTTACATTAAGCCTGAACCATTTCCAGATAAATGCACCAAAACTGACATTTCTCACGTGCCAATAAAAAAAAAAAATCCATTTTGAGAGCTGAAACTTTTGCCTTGGTTTCAGTGAGAAAGATGAAGCAGAATGATGAAACATTGCCTTGAGCAGTTACCAGAAAATTGTAACTGTGCTTAAGCAAAAATAGACATGATAACAGTGATGGATGTGGATAATTTTTCTGACAGGACCAAATATAAGGGGAGAAAATATAGAGAGCCATTTGCAGGATTGGACAATGTTGAGCTCTTAGCCTTGGCTGACTGTACATGGTCACTACATCAGGGACGTCGATATGAATTAGAATAAAGCACCATCAGCCTCAGCCGCTTTGATCTGAGCCCAACTTTATTTGGCTTATGATGATGAACCTACCAAAAACTCATCAGCACTACAGAATGAGCAACTATAATTGTCTTTACAAGGTCAGAGTATGATCTTTTTTAATTTGATGGCATTGTTCCTTTCTTTGAGCTAATATTATTGGACAAAGGCAGGAGATGAGCTCAGCCTTGGGGGGGTATCCTTTCATGGTCTTATGTCTAAAGAAGAGACAGTATTAGAAAGACATACCAGAAACTGATACTGCAAGGCAAAGAAAATGGAGATGATGTGTGGTACCAAGAGAATATACATGTGTAAATAATTAAATAAATACATAAAGTGCATTGCAGTACAATTTAATTTTGATTTCAGAAAACATTTAGAACGTACTGGAGATGAATTTAGGAAGGCTGCTATGGTGTCAAGATGAGGCCAGATAAAATTGTAAACGCATGTGAAGTTTTGTAAATGTACGTGAAGTTTTGTAAGTGCAAGTGGATTTTTGTAAACCAAAAATATATATTTATTTTTAAAAATGCACCTACAAAACTTATTTTGCTCCTACAAACCCGTTTTTTGCTTTTACAAAATGCTTTCTGAATTTAACTCAGGGGGGCATGGAGCGACACAGAGACAATGACAGACAGGAGGAAGAGAAAAGAGACATTTATAGTGGACATTCAAGGAGAAGACAGAAAACCAGATGTGGGACAAGACAGAGGACACCTAGTCTTCGTCTGAGTTCAGATTCAGACTGTGGACACGTTCAACACAGAACGTTCAACGCAGATTCAACACAGATGTGTTTCAGCTCTATAATATCAGTGGGGACACAGGTATGACACTGTTTTATTTGGTTTTTGTATGAAATAAATAAATACATGTATTCATAAATAGATAAATAACTAGATGTCCATATAATTATTCACAGATCAAACACAGCAGGTGGTCCAACATGAGGACGTGGTCCAACAGGAGCACGTGGTGCAGCCAAGGAAAGGCCAGAAATCTACAGTATTTAGTGAATATGTTTCTTGTTTTTCTGGAAAATGAGGAATATGGAAGTGTTTATATGAAAATGGCTAAACTAATATGTGAAAGACTCATAATTGATGTATGTAAATGTGTAAAGTTTATACGGAACCTGGTGCTTTAGGAAATGTTTTGTGTAAAGTTTGGTGTGGATTCCCCTAACATTTTGTAGAATGTTGGGATATCTTAGAGCTGTTTGTTATTATTATCGCTGTTATTATTATTTTATTTTGTGATTTTGAATACAATGTTACTGTTTGTAAATAAGAGAGTCAAAAATGTAAATAGGAAATCAGTTTTATCTTGAAAATCAATATCTTTGAAAAAAATGGAATTTTCTCAGCTTTTTGCTCAAAATTTAGTTTTTTCCCGAAAATGACCAATATTCAAATGTTTATACCTCACGAACAAAGATGGAATAAAATAGTTTTTTTGTCATTAAAAGTTGAAGTTCTGTTTTTCTTTTGATGTATTCAGTGTTCACATAGACCTAACACAACATTTTCAGTGGGCCTTCAAAGATTAGTGAATATGACCAAAAAGGCTGACGCTGGCTAGCAACTCACTGGAAAATGCTCTGGCGGGGAAAGAGTTAAAAAAAAAAAACTTTTCCGGGGTTGCAAAACATTCTAGCTTCTTGTTGATGTGGGGGGGTGGTTAGATGAGAGGCGTGTCCAGACCTGGTCCAGACAGGAAGCAATATCGCCTCATTCACTACAATGGAGTGATTGCAAAGTACCACAGCAATGTGTCAATTTCACCTTTAAAAAACACCACTTATTATTATCCTGCAGAGTGAAGTTAGGTCCGTTCTCAAAACCAATTCTGAGATCCGTAAAGGGAACCAGTTTTGTTTACAGAACTCGGAACGAAGCTGGGCACCAAGCTCGAAGAGCTGGCTTCGCTGCATTGTACCTACATTATACACTCAGAAAAAGCAACATGGGTGTCTGTTGTAACAATATAAGTATAACATGTAGCCTCTATTATATTAATTCATGTTTAGTGGTTAAACATTTTTAAATAATGTAGTTTTAACATGACATACAAAATCCTTAAAACTACAAGATTGCTTTATGTCAACACAACCTAATGGGTTTAGGTAGGAATCCCATCTGCAATACCTCTCCAGAGCAGAAGATGGCAATCATTTAGTCTAGCCCTTACCCTGTCCTTGCCCTAAGCCTATGTCTCGGGCTTGTGGGCATCATTTAGTCTAACTTGAATCTAACCTTAACTATAATCCTAAACCTAGGATTAGAGCACCAATGTTATCTAGATCTGTTAGAGAATAATCAGGTCAAATATTTAATTAGGATTCCCACACCAGAATGAGCAAGGGCACATTGATACTTCAAGAACAGGTGTTCTGGCTGATTACACCTTCAACCACATTGGTGGAAGAGCTTAAACACATCTGATGGGGCCTAATGGATCTGGAAAACCTAAAGAAAACAACCATAAAATAAATAAATAGATAAATGAATAAATAAGTAAATAAATTAATTAATTAATTAAAAAAAAAAAAAAAGGAACCGTGACTGAAGGGAAGGTTTGAGAATCTCTAAGGATCTAAGAACAAGGCTACAGGGCATAATCTAAAGGGTGAACTTACTTTAGTGTTGTTCAGTCAGCATGATTAAATAGTGTCATTGCTCTATCTGCCCTATCAAAATAAGTTGTCCATAGTCATTAAACAGGTTAATGTGACCTACGACAATGAAGTTGGACCGATATATTGCAAGTAAGTAATAGTAACTCCAATACTTTATGTTCGCTCAACATACTTACGATTTGTTGGTCCAAGAAAATTGTGTCTCACTAAATGAAAGCATTTTGATTAGGTGAAATCCTTTCCATAATTTTATAACATGCATCCAACAGATTTTTTTAGTGGGCTTATCATTCTTGTAATATATTGACTTTAATATTGAAATGCTTATCTTCCTTAATTTCTGATTATTTCCTCCAAATATTGTGTATTATAGTACAACTTCACTTTCGCTGTATCAGATTTGTCTCTGTCAGTGCCACCCTAATGCTCCATTGTCCAAATGTGCTTTTTTAAAGGGGAAAAGGTTACAACCTTTGACCCCAGGAACCTGCTGACCTGAGGTGACATTCAACCCATGCTGTCCTCTTCTGTCTGCCTCCATGTTATTTCAGCTGTCTCAGGGAAAACAACCAGAGGTGCAGACCTCCTTTCTGACCCTTTAAAAACATAGGAAATGCAGAGGGATTTGCGTGGTGTGTTTTAGGATGTCAATGATGGAGCCACAAAACTGATACCGAACTCACACTTTGTGAGCTGTGTATGTGTATGTATGTGTATGGTGTTATGACCTGGCTCAGAGGCCACAACAAAGAAGGGGAACACACCATAAGTGGAGTTTAACACAAAGATGCGTTATTAAATCAAATTAAGACAAATTAAACCAAATTAGGGAAGACAAACTAAAGTATATTGCAGAATGTAAATGAGTCATCAGTAAAATCAGTAGTGTAAGCGTGCATAGGTGAACATGTGCTGATTTAAGTGTTGAAAAGTGCAGAACAGAACAAAACATTAGAACAACATAACCAAACCAAGGACTGAAGAACCGAGGGCCTGTGAGGGCAGCAAGCAGAGAGTGAGTACTGCAGGCAGACTATTTAAGGACAGGAACTCCTGGACGCCACAGGTGTTCCTGATTTCCCCAGGTGCCTGTTGGAGAACAAGGGTTAGTATAATATAGCACTCCCCAGTAGGACCCCAAGGACTTTGACCATGGATGCGACAAGCTGACGGTGTTTCCTCATTTACCAGAGAGCCTCTTAACACCCAAATGAGTCATATCTGATGACCATGAAAGGATGACAAACTGCATTTCACCTGAATTATTTCAGCATAATGATAGGTTTAGTGGTTCAGAAGTTGTTAAATATTTTAGATCAGCAGATGATTTTGGCTGCAAGTGGCTGTTTGGGTCTTTGAGGGTAAAGAACAGACTAAATCAATTAATCAATAAATCCAATTTTATTTATGTAGCACCAAATCATAACAAGTTATCTCATGACACTTTACATATGGAGCTGGTCAAAACCAGACTTTCAAGCCAATTTACAGAGCCCAACAGAATCCTCAAGGAGTAAACACTTGTGACTGGTGACGGTGGCGAGGAAAAACTTCCTTTTAAAAGGCAGAAACCTGCAGCAGACCCTGACTCCTGGAGGATGGTCATCTGCCTTGACCAGAGAGAGAGAGAGAGGCACAGCAACTTGAACTGTTAAAAAGTAGAACAGCTGGTGCTAGTAGCTAGGACAAATGTCCATGACTGTTAATAATTCTATACTATAAACTAAACTATATCATAAACACAATCACAACAATATGGATGAGTGAGTGATGACGATGAAGGCAGGAGAGAGGCAGGACCACAGCAGCAGATCCAGAGATGATCCTGGGAAAACCTGTGAGGCAATAAAACACAGAGACTGGGGAAAAAGTCAAGTCAAGGGGCATAAATACAAGAGAGGATTAAGAAAGAGAAAGTCAGAGAAGGAGGAGCTCAGAGTATCATGAGTCTCCCAGCAGTCTAAGCCTATAGCAGCAGAACTAAGAGCAGCCTGAGCTGCCCTAACTGTAAGATTCATCAAAAAGGAAAGTTTTTAGCCTACTCTTAAACATAGAGAGGGTATCTACCTCCCGGACTGAGGCCAGGAGGTGGTTCCATAATGGTGGAGCTTGACAGCTGAAGGCTCTAGCTAGTGTCCTACTTTTGAAGATTCTAGGAACCACCAGTAAGCCTGCATGTTGAGAGCGTAGTGCTCTAGATGGACTGTATGGATCTAAAAGCTCTTTCAGATGAGTAGGTGCCTGGCCATGAAGGGCCATGAACCACACACAAAAGATGGAAAATGTGTTGCTACCAGTGAGCGGCTGGGCCTTCTTATTTTTGGTGAGTGTCCTCTGAATCAAAGCCAAGTCTGTTCTCTGTAGGGTTTTAGAACATGAATCCTGGCCTTAATAACCCGCACAGGTCAGCACAACCACATACACCCTCCTATCCCTCTGTTTCTCCGACCCATTTCTCAGTTTCCCTCCCTGGAGCATTGAAACAGACAACGGACCTTGGTTAGGTCATGGCCAACACAGACCTCATTTGTCACAGAGGATGAGCATGTATGAAGCTGGACTGTTAATTATGAGAGTAAAATAAAGATGTGTGAGGACGGCAGAAACACTTATATAACAGGACCACAAACCTGCACTTCGTAAACTTCTGCATTAAATATTCAGTGATGTAAGTATGAACGCATATGTACAGACACAACTCACTGCAATAAGAGGATGCCAACACACAAAAAAGGCATCAGGAGGTGGATAGAGATGATAAAGATGTATGGCAGCTGTGTCGTTCATGACTCATTGTGCATTATTAATAGGTCTCAAACTGTGCAGTTTAAGTGGGATTAGTTAACTGATTAAAGTGCAGAGAACTGTGGGCTGTTAGAAGATGAGACAGTGTTCAAACTGTCTGATGAACACCTGCCGATTTCTGAACAAAATTAACTGGAATCCTGGGTTTTTAATCATTCAACTATGCACCTATGTTCACATAACACACTGAGCCTGTTTACATGCACACCAATACTCCGATCATTATCCAAATTCTGGAGTTGTCAGATTATGTAAGTGAAATTTTTAATATAAACAGAATTAATCCGATGGGCTTTATCAAATAATGGCAGTAATCTGATTATGAGAAATCGAATGAACACACCTGGATTTCTCCTCAATACTCCAATGTCTTCCTGCTTATATACAGGTTAATTTGATTTACATCTGCACATGTGTAAACACAATTAAAATAGTAGAGAACAGAGGTTACGTAGTCAAACGTGAGCGAAAGGCAATAACAGGAAGTTAAAATCTACTATCACTATGGACCAGTGGCAGCTGCTCGTCTTTCAGACAGGGGAAGCTCATTGTCGGCTTACATCAAAAAAAAAAAAAAAAAAAAAAAAAAAGTCAAGTTATTTAAAAATAAATTCAGCCCTCCGTTCCTTTTTAGGAAAATGGTCGTATTGTATCAAGTAAACGAGAAAACATTGAAATTATGTTAAGTTGAAGCAAGGAAGTACAATAAGTGTGTTTTATTTACAGTGCAAGAAATGAACAAGTAATTTCGTAGTGCTTTTCTCTTGATTTCACAGCAGAATGTGTGATGGTATTAAACGGAACTCTGTCAAGTGAAGGAGTATGTCTCAAACTAGCTGTCAAACAAACGGGATTCAGCCTTTCGACCGATCCTCCAATCAGCACATGAAAACCTGGTGTCCAGCCCAGCCGAGCTCCGCCCACAGCTCCATTCACCCCCAGAGACGCCTGGCATCCGGGGGCAGGACAACATTGTGGCATTTATCCAATTACCGTCCAGTTTTGAGGCAATTAAAAAAACCTTCTCCTCAGTCCCATTGAAGTCCATTGACGCTGGCATCTACGGGCAAATGCACTGACCCTAGATCGTATGAGAAAACAGAGCAACGGGAATGTATGAGAAGTTAACAACATCACGTCCGTTGATTTGTGATAAAGCTGATTCTGAACAAACTCGTCTGTGAGATGAACGTGTTCTAATATATTTGGAGTCAATGAAATGTCAACACAACCGAACATATTTAACCATTTAATTTTCGGAATTTTAGGGGAAGCCGAGCTTCCCTTGCAGTCTATGAGAAATCGCCACTGATATGGACGTACATACTCCGAAAAGATATCTGATAATGGACTGGAGCATCTAAACCAGGGTTAAAGGAGAATGGTTGGAAATGGGACAGGAAAAAAATAAAAAAACAAAAAAATATATATTTTTAGGGTGTTTTTTTATCCTCACTTTTTGTCTCTAACACAGTGTTATTACTCTCTCCTACACTGTTCATTACAGTTACATGCACATTTCAATTACACGTCATTTAGTGATTTTTAGGACAGATAATAGATGCTTTCACTACTGGGGGGTTGGAAACACTGATCTCGTTTTTTTACATTAACAGGAAGTGTTTCTGTGTCTTCAGTATTTCTGTTTAAAATGACACATTGATTGTTGTTAGGAAGAGTAAATAGGCGTCATTGTGATCCAGTGGGTGAAAGAGAGGGAAAAGAGATGGGGCGTAAAGAGAACAGGGTGCAATACTGAGGGGTGCTGAGGCGGTGAAATGAGGGGTGGAACTGCTGATGTAAGCATACACACACTTGGTTTTTCTTTCTTCTGCTGCCACACACACAAAGACACACACTAACGCACACACAGCGCTGACAAGCTGTTTCTACCCACAGGAAGTCATTCAGGGTTCAGGGGTTCAAATGAGACTGAATACCAGACACTGGACATATTGCTCTTCCACTCTCAGGCTCTTCTCTCGTTGCAGCCATCATCAAGCATTTCTTACATTTGCTTCCGTCTCTTCGTTCAAAACTACAGTATGTCACATGGATGCCTTTAAATATTCACAGCTACAGTTTGTGGAGTTGAACTGTATGCTGCGGATGCTCAATGTTTTACAATTCTAGATTTTTTGTAACGAAGTGGCTCCTGACAGTACTGTGGCACAAAATATCGGTTTGTCTATTACCACAGAGCCGATCAGCACCCTCGTTACATCATGTGTAGACTGGTAACTTGTCATGTCACGAAAAGTACCAAGGCAATCAGATAGCAAATAGGTTGGACCTACAGACAGTGGAGATTTTGCTCAGTTGGTAACGCTTCAGACTGCAACGTGTAAGTCTCAGGTTCAATTACCAGTCAATGCAGCATTTTTTTTTTTCTGCTGATTTTGAAATGGGGGGGGGCATGGCACCAAGGGTGACAGTAAGTAAAATCCAACATTGATATTAGTCAGCCACTGGGATAACATTCAGAGTGCAGAATTCGGGGCATAACATTCAATACACTGAACTGACACAGAACTGAGAAGTCACATGGCACACTGCTGCATCTAACATGTAGCTCCACCCACCTTCTCCAGCTTCAATCTCACTGACTGCACAGAGCAAAGAAGACCATGAAACAACATACAGAGCATTTAGAACAATACTTCCTATTCTATACTATATACTATCACTAATTTGTTGTTTCTTCCACCAATTGCCACAGTACTGTGGTAGCAGAATGCACAAAAGAATGCATTGAAGCATACACCATATATCACCACAGTACTGTGGCAACAAGAGGTTAATGAGTTCATGTAAGAGTATCCATGATTGGCTCTTGTACAAATGCTTTTGATTGGATCTGTGGCAATAGACAAACCAATTTTTTGTGCCACAGTACTGTGGTAGTAGCCATTCCCTTACTTTAATCAGCATTCAAACAGCAAACAGTTTTTCACACAGATGTTTACCGATCAGCTAATGTCAGCTGTCATTAATGTTGTCCAACATGTGCGTGACAGCACAGCAGTAGATTATTGGTTTTATGGGCGTTCGGTTGAGTCACCTACGGATCTGTGGAGAACCTGAACAGTGGGGAGGCTTTAGGAGTTATCATCAGCTAAATATGTTAACTAGTGGCTATTAAGTTACATTAAGAAACCTTAACACTACAGTTGCCAAACACAACACTGTTACAATTCATCAGATAGCTTTAACATGGTAGTGTCCACATAATAGTACTATGTATGTATGTACTACAGACAGATACAGGAAATGTTTCCTGCCACATGTCATTTCACTGTGCAATAACTCACCTCTGTGTGATGTTTAAACTGGTCATAAACCCAAAGTCACTGTGCAGGTGCTATCATACTGAACATTATAGTTTATTTTGCACCATGTAGTTTAATTATCCAGGTTTTTTTTTTTTTTATCCAGGTCAGTTTTTATATGTTCAGTTTATTATGTTTAGTGTTTTTTTATGTATAATATGTTTGCTCTTGTGATCTATCTATCTATCTATCTATCTATCTATCTATCTATCTATCTATCTATCTATCTATCTATCTATCTATCTATCTATCTATCTATCTATCTATCTATCTATCTATCTATCTATCAGACATGGGGACTCGAGTCTCCGACTTGGACTCAAGTCGCACTTAAGTCGCACAAACAAAGACTCCAGACATCTATCTATCTATCTGTGGTGATTTCTCATAGACTGCAAGGGAAGCCCGGCTTCCCCTAAAATTATGAAAATTAAATGGTTAAATATGTACGGTTGTGTTGACATTTTATTGATTACAAATGTGTTACAACACGTTCATCTCAAAGACAAGTTCGTTCAGAATCAGCTTTATCACAAATCAACGGACGCATTGTTGTTCACTTCTCATACATTCCCGTTGCGCTGTTTCCTCATTCGATCTCTGCTCAGTGCATTTGTCCGTAGACTGCGGGCGTCTATGGACTTCAGTGGGACTGAGTGGAACAGTTTTTTTATTGCCTCAAAACTGGACAGTAATTGGATAAATGCCACGATGTTGTCCCGCCCCTGGACGCCGGGCGTCTCTGGGGGTGAATGGAGCTGTGGGCGGAGCTCAGCTGGGCTGGATGCCAGAATCCCACGTGCTGATTGGAGGATCAGTCGAAAGACTGAATCCCGTTAAATTGACAGCTGTTTTCAGATCTGCTCCTTCACTGACACAGTTCAGTTTAATACACATTACATTCTGCTGTGAAATCAGAGAAACCACAACGAAATTACTCGTTCATTTCTTGCACTGCAGATAAAACACACTCATTGTTCTTCCTTGTTTCAATTTAACATAATTTCAGCGTTTTCTTGTTTCCGTTACATAATTTAATAATTTCTTGTTCGAGTTTAATATAGTTTTGTAGATAATTAAATCAATCGAACTGTCGGCTAGGTCGGAGTGAAAGGAGCATCTCTTGTTTAAAAAGGCTGAAGTCTTATACCTGCAACACAATAGGCCAAGGCCGTCTAAGCAGCCCAGCTCTGCTGGACATTGAGAGGACGCTGGTCCAGTCCCTGGAAAAGACGCCTACTTGGTACGATAAGGTCACTGAGCATTTTCTTTAAAAGGAGCGGAGGGTCGAATGTATGTTTAAATAACTTGACTTTTTTTTTTTTTATGTAAGCCGACAAAGAGCTTCCCCTGTCTGAAAGACGAGCAGCCGCCACTGCTATCTATCTATCTGTCCGTCCGTCCGTCCGTCTATCTATCCATCTATCTATCTATCTATCTATCTATCTATCTATCTATCTATCTATCTATCTATCTATCTATCTATCTATCTATCTATCTATCTATCCATCCATCCATCCATCCATCCATCCATCCATCCATCCATCCATCCATCCATCCATCCATCCATCCATCCATCCATCCATCCATCCCATGTATGTTGTTTTGTCTTAATTTCTATAGAATATAGGTTGTTTAGTCTAGTCCTTCATTCTTAGAAGCCTCCCAGCACTATAATATATTTGGAGCAGGTGCCTAACCCATGTGAGTGACATAGCAAAACACAAGGACAGATTTTTGACCAAGTTTATTGAATTTACAACTAAAGAAAAGTGGGTCACGCCACTAAAAATTCCCATAAACATACACAAAATGTTAATGTTTCCGGCTCTTGCAGGACAGGATATCAAGAGGAGTCACCGCATCCTCATTTCTTTTCTTAAGTCTCATCCAGCCACTGTTCTTCAGGCAGAGCCTCTGCCCTTTTTTTTTTTACTCACAACAGAGGATGGACAAGGGCTGGGGGTCATCACAGAAGAAACAACAGTGGGGGTCCTCATGGAGGGTGGTAAAGGTATCCTCAAGGAGGCAGGTGAAGCACTGGGTGTCCTTACAAAGGATCAGGGGCGTGGGAGGCCTCACAAAGGCCATAGATGAGGTTGGTGGTGGAGCTAGGCTGAGCAGTACGGGGCTTGGCAGTGCAGGACTAGGCATCCTGTGTAATGGTGGAGAAGGGCTAGGGCTGCGTCTCACTAAGTTGGGCTTAAGTAAAGCTGACTTGGACCTACCAAAGCATGACTTTGTGAACAACAAAAAGAAACACAGTTTGTTGCATCATGATTGAAGATGCATACAGTCTCATATTTTAGCAAAGGTGATGTGGGCAGGTGTGTGGGGATGTATAGGCCGCATGTGGTGTGGGTGTATTAGTAAACACATGTGCATGGGTGTTTGCTTTTGACAAGCCTGCCAGATCATACACGGTAATGATAAAAGCACAGTGAAATGCAGAGGATGATTCTCAGTCACTAAGACTATTTTTCACTTTGGACAAACCTGGGGGAGGCCTCAGGAATGACCACATCATCCCCTAAGCCTCAGTCTGTGTGGTCTGGGTTGCTACTGTGACAAGCTCGGATGCTGCTCCGGCAGGCCTGCATGCTGCTACAGCAGTGGGCCCGGATGCGGCGGCGGTGGCAGGCCTGGATGATGCTGCAGATGCTAGAGCTGAAGTGGATGCAGTAGGGCCAGAAAATGCGGGGCCAGGCTGGATAGACAACAGCAAGGTGGTAGATGCAGAACAGCATGGCAGCTTGAGTCATGCATCAGAGCAGTATAAGTGTTATATCATAAAACCATTGTTCATCTCAGATAAGTCCTTTAATTGGACCAGAACATATTCCATCACAGCTGATGAAAGAATAGCTCAAGCCTACAGGTCACACCCTTGCTTATATTCAGCTCACAAAGGCACACCTTATATGATCCCATTACGTTAACATTGAAATATTATTTTAATTTTAGAGAGCTGAATTCTTAAGATTAATCACATATTAGTCAGTATTAGTTAGGTATCCTTTGTGTTACTAGATTTTTTGTTTCACTGGTTAGAAGTAAAGCTCTTAGGATAGGTCACATCTTGGTCAACATACTAAACTGACTGATTTATGATCACAGGACTTAGGTTTTACCTTAAGCACACTTTTAAATACACATGCCCACATACAGTAGGATCGTAAATCACAGGAGATAAGAGGTAAACACACTGTCAATATCGGGTTTTACATAGAGTTGAGGTATCACATCTGCTTGACTTTAGAGTCAGATGACACCAGTCCATTTTCTGTGACCCAGCCCACCTAGCACAAGGGGATCAGTCCATAGTTTGAGGATCAGTTTTCAAGGATTACAAAAGTGATGTGCATTGGAATGTCTGGATCCGTGTCCTGCTTGGTGTGGATTCTCAGAGCTGAGTCATACTTTGTACTTTATGGTCAGATAAGCCAAATTAAATTTATAAAAATGAGACCTAAAAGAATCCAGACTTATTCTTGGAGCTTCCAAAAAAAGAACACATTAGCAATACTGTAGTTTAATTCTAACTGCTTACCTTAGGGGTGTGGAATCCACAACTCCAGGCAGTTCTTTACCATTAGCATTTACAAACAGACGTGACATTACCTTATAATTTTCTCAAGAAAGACCAATGTTAGATCAAGCCTCATGATGGAATCTCTCTGCTACTATAAAAAGTACTTTTCTCCCTCCCCTATTCATTTCAGTTGAATGACTAAATGGCATTCAAACTAAGCTTAGTGCTAGCTAAATGATGCCATGGCACTATGTTATGCTCTAACATTGCATTTTCTTTTGAACAGAACTTTGAACTACTTAAAGTTGTTTGTAAACTCCTATTTCTAAGCATAATTATCGCTGGCTTGAGCCCATTGCCTGAGACTACATCCAGCGTAAATAAGTTGAAGCATTTTCCTGGAAAAGCACAACCAAAGAAAAAATTGTGAATAAAACTAAGAAATATCTTTCTATCTCAATTGTTGACATGTATTTAAGGTGGGTTTAATTCATACATTATCACGAAATGCTATATATGAAGGGACAAGATGTAAAGTTTGGTGAGTGTTGGCACTTAGCTAATTAGCATTAGCAATTGTTAGCTAATACTAACCGAATTTGCAAAATAACCAAAGTTGAAACTCAAAAACACTGCTTGCTATGCGGGGAAAACCGTCACATTTACATGACCAATTGACAATAAAGTAAACATATCAAGAATAAACAACATTGTTCCGGAGTGCATAGCTTGAGCCCATTGCCTGAGGCTGCATCCAGTGTAAACAAACTGAAGCATACGACTTTGTGGCAGTTGCCAGCAGGTAGTAGGCTACTTTGATCGGCAATCATCTTGTTAAGCCTGAAATTGGTGAAGTACATCTGACTGGAAAAATTACATCAAGAGCGAGGAAAGGTTGAACTGCGAGTGGTAGTTAACTGAAGCAAATGGTCAGATTCAGAGTGAAAGAATGGAATTTGTGCTCCATTATAGTTTTTGGCACTCATGGAACACACTCATTTGCCTGCTACGAGATCATTTTCCCCTCTCTGTTTTGGTATTTGTGCTCTTGTTTTGGTGTTTTCCACTCTCAATTCCAGTATCTGCACTCTCTTTATTAAATAATCCAATATAATGCCTTAAGTAGCATGTATTTGCTGGGGTGTGAATAGAGGAGAAGATTAAGAGAGAAGGTCAGAGAAGAGAAACAGAGGGGAGGTCAGATAGGAGGAGGAACAGAGCAGAGCTCAGTTTATTGATGAGTCTCCCAGCAGTCTAAGCCTATAGCAGCATAACCAAGAGCAGCCTGAGTCAGCTTAACTATAAACTTCATCAAAAAGGAAAATTTTAAGCCTACTCTTAAACATAGAGAGAGTGTCTGCCTCCTTGACCGAGGCAGGGAGATAGTGGAGCATGACAGCTGAAGGCTCTAGCTCCCATCCTACTTTTGGAGAATCTAAGAACCACCAATAAGCCTGCATGTTGAGAGCGTAGTGCTCTAGATGGATTGGAACTAAAAGCTCTTTCAGATAACCTAAGTAGGTGCCTGGCCATGAAGGGCTTTGTAAGTGAGGATGAGTATTTTAAAGTCTATTTTAGCTTTTACAGAGAGCCAGTGAAGAGAAGTCAACACTGGAGAACTATGGACTCTGATACTGGTTCTAGTCAGTACATAGGCATAGGGATGTCAAGAGAGCAAAAATTCAGTAGTCAATACCGATACCACTAAAATCACATGATTCACTGTTTACTGCTTTGAATGCACAGACGTGATATCTTGTGGGATGGCTCTACATGCATGCAATTGGTCTGTGCGTTTTCTTATCTACTCTACCACAAGCTGCACCAGTTAAAATAGAAGCTCTCCACCAGGTCCGGTAGGTCCAGGTCCATATGGGACGGCTTCTGGGTCCGGACCAGGACCGTGGTTCCCCTGTTAGTGACTGCTGATATCATTCTTTGTTGTCAGCTTTTCATATTGGTGGCACCCCCCCTCATCACCACAGTTTGAATTCCACGGTGGCAGCATTTATGCAGTGGCTTGTGCATGTCAATAACCACATCATAGTTGTCTACCTCAAATGCCAAATACTTCTACACATGACTGCAAGCCCACCGTCCTGGACAGTCGTCCAGGGTTTGTTAAAATAGCAGTATCCAGGGGGACAGGCTTCAGTGAGGGCTGCATACACCTCAGGCTGTTGCCTGGTCTCCACAAGGCACATTATGCGTATTTGGCTGTCCAGGATGTATTGGTGTGTAAATCCAGATTTATTGTTCAGGGATTGTACGTTGAGCTGTTGTAGGGTGATGGGGTGCACAGGCTGAGCTGTGTTTAGTGTCCGAAGAATGCTGTCATGTGCTGCAGGATTTCTGACTCGCTGGCCATGGAAGAGCTCAGCTCTATTAGTCTCCATGGTGGCAGTGCTCTGATGATGTAGCCGAGGACGCGTCTGTTGTGTGATGGGACGAACAGCTGACCAGAGTGATGGGATGCTGGCACCAGTGCTGCCATGTGTCCTCACAATGAACCAATGCCGGGATCCTTGGTGGATGTAGCGAGGTCGACACAGGAGTCCGTTTTGGACGATGGAGGAGAGGTCTTTTGGAACACCACTGCACATGAGGCTCCGGAGCTGCCAGGCAGAGTAGAACAGCATGGCCGCTATGGGGCAAGGCACCGGTGTGTAGTCTCATGACGATGGAGTGAGTGAACAGACTCAAAAACAGAATTATAAATTATTTTATCTTCCTCTCCGTGTCAAACCAAATTCCTGAACAACCATGCTGATTGGTTGGTTAGCAGGTCAGTGCACGGACATCCTCTGCAAATGACATTTACGAAGACAGATGATCTTAAGGAATGAGCCTAATGGATTTGGTGTTTACACCTAGTCGACTTTATCCTCTCAACATCTGTGTTTCATTATGTTGCTTATCCAGAGGTGAAGATGAACCCAGAGACGAACAAAGGACTGAATGACAAATTCCCTATATGTGCCATGTTAATAATGTATTACATTATGTGTTAATGTTGATTAACTCAGCACGTTAACTCTTTTATGCACGTAATACTTAAGCCATTTGCTTGACCTGTGGTTTCACATATGTGTGTCCTGATCATGTTCACGGTGAATTATGTGAAAGTAAGAGTATCACTGCTCATAGCATGTCTGAATAATCATGCTATTATTTTACTGATGCTTAAGTGAGGTTACAGGTCATGTATAAAGTTTAAGTGATCTTATTTAAGGATCTTATTTAAGGATGCAAAGTTTTCTTACAAGGCTGCCCACAGTCCTCTCCCCCTCTGTCTTCCCAAGAGGGAAGAGAAACGTGATACTGAGATATGCAAACGACTTGTTAACTATTCACGAGGAGGCGGTTTCCCGCCGAAAACAGACAAAGAAGGCAACGCCCCAAGGCATCAATGACTCATCAATATACACGAGGAAGGCGTGCCAAGTTGGTTTTTGGACAGAACTATAAAAGTGAATGAAACCAACTTTTCAACAGAGTCTTCTCCAGAGTCTTCTCCACCTCTTCTGGGCTCTCACCTACACAAAGAGTCTTTTCTATCTCCGGAGTCTTTCCCATCTCCCAGGCTCTCACAGAGCAGAGGAGAGTCTTCTCCACCTCTCCCGGGCTCTCACATAAGCAGAGAGCTTTCTCCAAGGAGTCTTGACCATCTCCTTGGCTCTCAGAGCTGTTCCATCTTCTAAGCTCTCCAAAGAGCTTTACCATCTTCGCTGTTCTCCACTTCTCCTGGCGAGCTCTCCACAACCAGCCACCAGAGCCAGCTGTGAACCTCCTCCAGCCACCAGAACTTCAGAACTTCAGACCAGCAGAACTTCAGACCTCCAGACCTTCAGGCCTCCAGCGCAAGCATGTCGCTTCACAGCCTGTTCCTGCTTCGAACTACGTCAGAAGACTGCATCCGTTCTCCGTCAAGGCCTCTCCAGCCTGCATCCTTCAGAAGGCCTCTAACTTGTAAGAAAACTTGCTCCTGATTTATCTGAGTTGGTGTTATTCCAATTTAAGTAGGTTTACCTTAACGTAACCTCACTAACGTTAGAATATCTCGAATATAGCTATCTGCCAACTTAATCTACATATTCTCCTGTCCATAATCTCCTGCTCCTTTTGTGGTATTTGTCTCTTGTCTTTATGTTATTTGTGTGTCTTAGTTTAGTTAATAAATTATTTATATGTGTATAAATCCATTGCCTCAGTTGTGCTTGTGTATTGTATTCACACTGGGGTTCATCTGTGCAGTCCACGAACTATCACCTTTGCAAGATTTCTAAATTATTGTTTTGGGTTGATTTAAGTTTAAGCTTAGTTATAAATCTATAATTAAATTAATCAATAAATCAACACTAAATTAATAAATAATTTGGTATCCTATTCTTGCTACAGGTGCTAGCTGTTAGCTGCCAGTTATCGGCTACCTGGGCTGGAAGTTGGTGGCTGCTGGCATGGCTGTCCATGTTTAAAGGTAGTCCAGTGAAAGACGTCCAGCAGCAGGGTGGCTGGCGGTAATCATCGCACATGTAGTGGTGCCAGTTGCAACTACTCCCAGGTTCCAGGGCTTTGGAAGTAGCTGTTGCTAAAGACTGGGGAGGGTATGGTGTTCCAAGGCAGCTATGACTGGCAGGTTTTGTCCACATTCAATATTAGAGATGTGGTCGGCAGGCGACGAGCTGACATGCAGTGCAGAATTGTAAAGGCATTAATTATTTACTTCATGGAGAGCATGGAATAGTGGTTTAAGCAGAGATTTACAAAGAGAAGGCAGAGAAGCGGCGGACAATCAGTGCCAGCATCCTCTCTGCGTCCTGATCCAGTCTTGTGGACAGACAGCCCTCTCCCCAGCCATTTCCACCTAGTCTTCCAGGGGAATCCCAAGGCAGTTGAGAGATGTAATCCCCCCAGTGTGTCCTGGGTTGGCCCCAAGGTCTCCTCCCAGACGGAAATGCCTCAAACACCTTCCCAGGGAGGTGTCCTGGAGTCATCCTCACAAGACACCCAAACCACCTCAAGTGGCTCCTCTCAACATGGAGGAGCAGCAGCTCTACTCTGAGTCCCCCCTGGATGTCTAAGCTCCTCGCCCTATCTCTAAGGCTGAGCCCAGCCATCCTGCGAAGGAAACTCATTTCAGCTGCTTGTACTTGCAACCTCATTCTTTCAGTCATTTCCCAGGGCTCATGACCATAGGTGAGGGTTGGAGTATATATCACCAGGTAAATTGAGAGCTTCGCCTTTTGGATTAGCTCCCCCTTCACCACATCAGACTGGTTTAGTGTCTGCATCACTGCAGACACTGCCCTGATCTGCCTGTTGATCTCCCGCTCCATCTTACCCTCACTCATGAACAAGATCCCAAGATACTTAAACTCCTCTACTAGGACAAGGCAGGACCCCCCCCCCCAACCCAGAGTGGGCACTCAACCTTTTTCCATCTGGGGACCATGGCCTCAGACTTGGAGGTGCTGATTTTCATCCCAGCCACTTCACACTCAGCTGCAAACTGCCTCAGCGAGAGCTGGAGGTCACTGCTGGATGCAGCAAAGAGGACCACATCCTCTGCAAAAAGCAGAGACAAGATCTTCCCACCACTGAACTCAACCCCCCTCCACCACCTGGGTGCACCTAGAAATTCTGTCCATAAAAGTTATGAACAGAACCAGTGACAAAGGGCAGCGATGGCAGAGTCCATCCCTCACCTGGAACAAGTCTGACTTATTACCAGCTACAGGGACCAAGCTCGCACTCCTTTGGTACAGGAACTGAATGACTGCTAGCAAGGGGCTATACACCCCATACTCCTGGAGCAACCCCCCATAGAATTCTCCTGACGGACATGGTTGCAAGCCTTCTCCAAATCCACAAAACACAAGTGGACTGGATGGGCAAACTCCCATGCCCCCTCCAGCACCCTAGCAGGGGTATAGAGCTGGTCCACCATTCCACATCTGTGACGAAAACTGCATTACTCCTCCTTGACTTGAGGTTCAACTACTGACTGTACCCTCTTCCCCAGTACCCTGGCATAGACCTTGTCAGGGAGGCTAAGGAGTGTGATCCCCTGTAGTTGGAACACACCCTCTGGTCCTCCTTCTTAAAGATGGGGACCACCACCCTGGTTTGCCACTCCAAAGGTACCGCCCCCAGTGTCTATGCAATGTTGCTGAGGCATGTCAGCCAAAACAGCCCTGCAACATATAGAGCCTTGAGACACTCAGGACGGATCTCATCACCATTTCCTCCATGAAATGCATGTTGGTGGGATTGAGGAGCTCCACGTCCCCACTGTACATAGTGTGGGCAAGTTGCTGTCTTCCCTCCCTGAGGTGCCGGACATTTTGCCACAACCTCTTTGGAGCTGATCCCACGACTGATTTTTTTGCCTCAGTGACTGCTACAGCCACGCACCGCTTAGCCCGCCGGTACCAATCAACTGCTTCTGGAGACCCACAAGCAAACCACGCCCTGCAGGCCTCCTTCTTCAGCCGGATGGCTACCGCTGTGACTTGCCCCAGCTACCTTATGGCCGCAGCTTGCCACAGCTGCCTCAACAACGGCAGAGCAGAAGAGAGCCCTTTTGAACTCAATGTTCCCACCTGCCCTCAGGATGCAGTTGAAGCTCTGCTGGAGGCATGAATTGAACATCAACCTGACAGGTTCTTCCCCCAGGCGTTCCCAGCAGACCTTTACAACTCATTTGGGCCTATTGGGTCTGCGTGGCATCTTCCCCTGCCACCTGATCCAACTCACAACCAGGCAGTGGTCGGTTGACACCTCTGCACCTCTCTTCACCCAAGTGTCCAGAACATACGGCCACAGGTCTGACAATATGACTACAAAGTCGATCATTGACTGGCGACCTAGGATGTCCTGGTGCTAAGTGCACTGGTGGGCATCCTTATGTTTGAGCATGGTGTTAGTTATGGCCAAACTGCGACTCGCATAGAAGCTCAATAACTGAACAGCACTCAGTTTCAGAAGTGGCAGGCCGTTCTTCCTCACCTTCCCCTCTCCAGGTCACGTTGTCATTGCCCATGTAAGTGTTGAAACCCTGTCCAAAAGACTCCAAAAAGGGCAGGTAATCTGAGCTGTTATTCAGTGTATACACACTGACAACAGTCAGAACCTGTTCGCCAACCCAAAGGTGCAGGGAAGCAACCCTTTCATCCACCGGGGTAAACTTAAATATGCAGGCAGAGAGCCTGAGGGCTATCAAAAAACCCACCCCTTCCCTCCGCCTCTCACCCGGGGCAACTACAGTGAAGGAGAGAGCCCAACCCTTCTCAAGGACTTGGGTTCCAGAGGCGATGCTATGTGTTGAGGTGAGGCCGACTATATTTAATTGATAACACTCAAACTCATCCAGAAGCTCCTCCTCCTTCCCTGCAGAGAGGTGATGTTCAATGTTCCAAAAGATAGGTTGTGTAACTGAGGACTGGACCACCAAGGCCCCTGGCATGTCAACAGTTCAGGCTGGGCCCAGCTGGACCTCATGGGTAAAGGCTGGCCACCAGGTGCTCACCCACAGGCCCCAACCCCAGGCCTGGCTCCAGGATGGAGCCCTGGTAACCCTCCAGGCTGTGTACATGCACTTTTATTTTTGTTCAGCATCAGGGTCTTCTGAACAGATCTTTGTCTGGCCTAGGACCAATCTGCCATGGGAGACCCTACCAAGGGCAAAATGCCCCTGACAACAGAGCTCCAAGGGTCATTAGGGCTCTCAAACTCCTCCACCACGATAAGGTGATGGTTCAAGGAGGAAGGGAATCATTGAATAACAAAAATTCAAAAGCTATTAGGCGGTGGTCAGTGTGGAGAGGATTTGTGGAAAGACTATTACGTCTTCAAGTTCCACACCATCAGTCAGGACTAAGTCAAAGATGTGATTTAAACAGTGAGTAGGTTTGTGAACATGCTGACTAAAGCCTATTGAGTCTAGTAATGACATAAATGCACTGCTGAGGCTATCACTGTCATCATATGCATGAAAACTAAAGTCTCCGACAATATTACTTTATCTGTTTTAAGGACTAGACTGGCTAGGAACTCAGGGAACTCTGATAAAAATACACTGTATGGACCAGGAGGACGATACACTATACTAAATAGCATAAGCTGGAGTGTTTTATGGATTGGGTTGGATAGACTAAGACTAAGATTTAAATAAATTAAATTTTGGCTTAGGTTTAGGATTCAGTTGTAGACATGAATTAAAAGTAGCTGCAACTCCTCCTCCTCAGCCTTGGAGGAATCGGATTATTTAAGTGACTAGGAGGAGTAGCTTCATTTAAGGACACATGTTCCTCCTCACAAAGCTAGGTTTCTGTTAAACAAAATAAATCTATATGATAATCTGGTATAATAAAGCTTCGGAAGATAGAGATCTAATATTCAGGAGGCCACATTTTAGCTTCTTGTGCTTTGAAGTAAAGACAAAACAGCTGTACATACCTATTAAAAATCAACACCAATACAACAGTTCCAAATATATTAACTTTACATTTTCAGGGGACAGACACAGTCTCTATAGGGTTTAAAGTGGGTATCTGCTCTGGAAGGGCAGAGAAATGTGTAAGACTGTGACTCTGCATCCCAGTCTCAACTCTGCATCAGGGTTTTGGGTCAGTAATAAACTTTGCCAGATTTTTTGATATGAGAGCAGCACCATTCCAAGTGAGATATATGCTATCTCTCCTAATGAGATCGGGTTTTCCTCAAAATGTCCACCAATTGTCCACAAATTTTATGTCATTGGCAGGACACCACCTAGACAGCCATCAATTAAGTGAAGACATGTGGTTAAGCATGTCATCGCTGGTCAGGTTGGGTAGGGGACCAGAGAAAACTGCTTTAGTCTTTTGATTTGGACTGAGAGGAGAGAGCTGCAGATGAAAGGGGTGTATTTTCAACCTTATTTACATTGTTTGCTTACGTTTTTACCTTATTTACATTTTTTTTTTTTTTTTTTTTTTTACATTATTTACGCCATTGCCTCCTGCAGCTTTAACACAAAGGATAGATAGATAGATAGATAGATAGATAGATAGATAGATAGATAGATAGATAGATAGATAGATAGATAGATAGATAGATAGATAGATAGATAGATACTTTATTCATCCCATAGGGAAATTTACAGGTTCCAGCAGTATCCACAAACTTAAAAAAACAAACAGTAGTAAAATCACAATAGTAAAAACACAATTGAAAAAAACACCTTAACTTTCCACAAGGAGTCAGTGCAATGAATGAGTCTGTGCAAAGGATAAAGTGCAATGGGAATAGTGTGTGCGTGTGAATCCTACAGTCCAGGAGCATGAGGAGTGTCTACTACTGGACTACTAGTAGACACTAGAGGACTACTACTGCTACCCCCCCCCACCCCCCCACCCCCGAGTAGACTTTAAAGAGCATGGGGGAGGAAAGACCTCCTCAGTCTGTCAGTGGACCAGGACAGTGACAGCAGCAGGTCACTGAAGCTACTCCTCTGCCTGGAAGATGGTACTGTGTAGTGGATGTTGTGGATTGTTCATGATTGACAGCAGCCTGCTCAGCGGTGGTCGCTCTGCCACAGATGTTAGGCTGTCCAGCTCCGTGCCCTCAACCGAGCTCACCGTTCTCACCACTTTGTCCAGACATGAGGCATCCCTCTTCTTGATGCTGCTTCCCCAGCACACCACCCCATAGAAGAGGGCACTCGCCACCACAGTCTGGTTGAACATCTGCATCAATTTTTTGCAGACGTTGAAGGACGCCAGCCTCCTGAGAAAATACAGATGTCTCCATCCTTTCCTGCTCAGAGTGTCAGTGTTGGCAGTCCAGTCCAGTCTGTCATCCAACAGCACCCCAATGTATCTGTAGGACTGTACCATCTCCACACAGACACCTTTGAATGTCACAGGCTCCGGTTGAGGCCTTGGCCTCCTGAAGTCCACCACCATCTCCTTGGTCTTGGCGGTATTGAGGTGCAGGTGGTTGGAATCGCACCACGCGATGAGGTCCAGGATAAGTTTCCTGTATTCCTCTTCCTGTCCCTTCCAAATACAGCCCACAATCACAGTGTCATCCGTGAATTTTTGCACCTGGCAGGACTCTGGGTTATATTTAAAGTCCGACATATATAGGGCGAACAGGGCAGGAGAGAGCACAGTCCCCTGCAGTGCTCCCATGCTGCTGACCACCGTGTTAGACCTGCAGTCCCCCAGTCGTATGTAGTGAGGCCTGCCTGTCAGATAGTCTTTGATCCAGGGAATGTACTCACACCTGGTGAGGTGTGAGTCCACTCCCATCTCTGTCAGTTTGACTCTGAGGAGCAGAGGCTGGATAGTGTGGAAGGCACTGGAGAAGTCCAAAAATGTTATTCTCACAGCCCCACTGCTCCTATCCAGCTGAGAGAGGGATCGGTGTAGCATGTAGACTAAAGCGTCCTCCACTCCCACCTTCTCCTGATATGCAAACTGCAGAGGGTTGAGGGCATGATGGATTTGTGGCCTCAGGTGGTGTAGCAGCACCTGCTCCATGGTGTTAATCACATGTGATGTCAGGGCGACCGGCCTGTAGTCGTTCAGCTCTCCAGGACGTGGTCTCTTCGGGACTGGGATGATACAGGATGTCTTCCACTGCCAAGGGACCCTCCCCTGTTCCAAGCTCAGGTTGAAGAGGCTCTGTAGAGGGTCTCCAAGCTCCAATGCGCAGGCCTTCAGCAGTCATGGGGAAACTACATCTGGACCTGCTGCTGTCCTGGAATGAAGCCTCTGCAGCTCTCCACTCACCTGGGCTGCGGTGATGGGGGGTGGGGGGACATTCTCTCCTTTGCTGATGTTAGCTCCAGGTGGGGGAGAGAGAGAGGGAGGGAGCAGAGAAGGGGTGGGGGAGGGTGCAGTGCTCTGAGGTGTGAATGAGTTGGGGTGGTCAAACCTGTTGAATAAGTCATTCAGCTGGTTCACTCTCCCCACATCTCCTTCAATGGTGTTGCGCTGCCTAGAGCTGCAGCCGGTGATGGTCTTCATCCCGTCCCACACCTCCTTCGGACTGTTGTTCTGCAACTTCTGCTCCAGCTTCCTCCTGTACTGCTCCTTCGCCTCCCTGAGCTGGACTCTGAGTTCTCTGTGCACGCACCTCAGCTCCTGCTGATCACTGTCTTTGAAGGCCCTCTTCTTCTTATTCAGAAGACCCTTGATGTCACTTGTGATCCAGGGCTTGCTGTCAGCATAGCAGCATACAGTTCTTACCAGAACCGCAGCGTCCATACAGAAGTTTATATAGTCTTACATGCCACGCCTTACATGCCATCTTTGGCCCAATGGCACACAAGTTGTGGTAAATTTTCTTCACATTCCTTCTGAGAGAGTCAGTGTTATCTTGTCTCTTTTGTTATGTTCAAGAAGAAAAAGCAATTCAGGATCAAAGTCCTTTTTGCCATAGTCTCACTAAAGGTGGCGACTGGGAGACTTGGCACTAGTTGTGAGTGTTGGCCCCATATCCCACTTCTCTTTAGTCATCCATGACTTCACCTCTCATTCCATCATCAAATACGGTCAAAAAAAGATGCTAATGTCTGAATGCTGAACTCCAAGCTTCAGACCAGTGGGTGTCATTATGGCCACATCCATTACTTTCACACAGCCATTTCATTCCACAGCAGGTCACACGGGGTTCAGGGGTTCAAACAAAAAAATGAGTAAGAACTCTTTCATTGTTGCAGCTTTGATCAAGCATCACTTTACTGGTTTCCTCAGCCACCATCACCTCCAGATTTCTCACAGTTTCCTTTAAATATTAAAAAACTACAGTCTGTGGAGTTTCACTGTATGCTGCAGAGTGCATAACGTTTGGGGAGACAATTCTATATTCATTTTAATCAGCATTCAAAGGCCAATCATTCTTTATTCAATCTAATCTGTCTTGAGCATTTCAATAAGGACCATTCTTAGGACCTGCACAGAATTCTGTGCCATTTGTCAAAATGTGGAGGAATCCCCCAGGGTTTAAATCTGTGTTTGTTGCGTCTGTAATTTAAGATTTTCCAGTGGGGGTTGGCTGAATTGTGTGACAGTAACACTGCTTGAGTATTCTATTATATCAGGTAGCGGTTGATGCTTTTTAGGGTGGGGAATGTATTTAATTATGAATATGACACAGCACAGTGGCTGTTTTGGCTGACACACCATCTGTTTCATCTCAGATCAGTTAACAATGGAATATACACAAAGATGAGAATGTTCAATATTCCTCTGATACCAACACATACATATATGCATATGACAAATGAAACCCCAAAACACAGATATTCACACACATTTCTTATGAGGTTTGTGTCTGCCTGTATACCAAAGAGCACAGGAACAAAGAGCAGGATTAATAAAATATCAATAACAGGTGCCCTGAGAAAATGCTGGTGTTTCATTCATGAAAGTAGCTGTTTCAACCCTGTCAGTTTGATTTGTGGCCTTGAGTAAGAGAAAGCAGTCAAAAACACACAGGAGGTGTAACAATTCTACTTTTTGAAATTCAGCTCTGTGTTCCTTCCAAGTTGTTTACAAAGTAGGACAGGCATCATGGCGTCCATCAGGGTGCACCAGTACAGGGTTACATCTGAAACAATGGAAGGCTTAATTATTGACAGCTTTTAAGCACTGAACAAACTGTATTTAAGGATTTCAGCAACTAATAAAAAGAGATGCATCACAGTTAGGAAGAGCTCACTGTAGTTGGATCACACCTGCTTCATATACAAACCCCACTTATAGAAAAATAGGAATATTTTCTTAAGCTAAAATCTACAGTTTTTAATTAGTTTGTGCCTGAAAGGTTTCTCTCTTTTCTCTATAATAATAGTATTATCTCTACTGCATCACAATAAGCATCCGTGTGAAACACAACAGTGGAACAAATAGCTCTGATTCAAAAAAATTATAATCAAATAATTTTTTAATCAGTTTGAGTCGATTAATCAATTAATCGTTTCAGCTCTATCTTACTGCATCTCATTTCAGTGTTTGAGCTACTGTATCTCTACACATGATGTTCCCAGGCCAGCTGAGAGATGTAATCCCTCCAGCATGTCCTCCCATGTGGACATGCCCAGAAGCATCCTGACCAGATGCCCGAACCCCCTCAGCTGACTTCTCTCAACGTGGAGGAGCAGCAGCTCTACTCTGAGCCCCTCCCAGATGGCCATACTCCATCAACTCTGAAGAAGAAGCCAGCCACCCTGTGAAGGAAACTCATTTCGACTGCTTGGATCCGCGATCTTGTCCTTTTGGTCATTACCCACAGCTCGTGACCATAGGTGAGGGTAGGAACATATATCAACTGGTACATTGAGAGGCCTTTGCTCAGCTCCTACTTCACCACAACAGACTGGTACAGCTTCGCAATACTGCTGATGCTGTACTGATCCAATTGTCGATTGTCTCGTTCCATCCTTCCGTCACTCATGAAAAAAACCCAGAGATACTTAAACTCCTCCACTTGGGGTACCGACTCTTCTCCAACACAGAGAGGACACTCCACCCTTTTCCGACTGAGGACCATAGCTTCGGACGTGGAGGTTTATCCCAGCTGCTTCACACTCGGCTGCAAACTGTCCCAGTGCAGGCTGGAGGTCACAGGATGATGAAGCCAACAAGACCATACCATCTGCAGAAAGCAGAGCTGCAACCCTGAGGCCCCCAAACTGGACCCCTTCCTACCCCTGGGTGTGCCTAGAAATTCCATCCATAAAAATTATGAATAGAATCAGTGACAAAGAGCAGCCCTGGCAGTGTCCACCCTGCACCAGGAACAATTCCGACTTAATACAATGCAGACAAAGCTCTGGCTCCGGTCATACAAGGACCTAAAGGCCCATAGCAGTGGGCCATGGGCCCCATACTGCTGCCCACAAGATATCCCAAGAGACACGGTTGAATTTCTTCTCCAGGTCCACAAGTTGGATTGGATGAGCAAACTCACATGAACCATCTAAGAGCCTGCGGAGGGCAAAGACCTGGTCCAGTGTTCCACAACCAGGTCAAAAACCGCATTGTTCCTCCTGAATCTAGGGTTTGACTATCAGTTGGACTCTTCTTTCCAGTACCCTGGCATAGGCCTTCCCAGGGAGGTTGAGAAGTGTGATCCCCATATAGTTAGAACATACCCTCCGGTCCCCCTTCTTGAAAAGGGGAACCACCACCCCAGTCTGCCAATTTAGAGGTACTGTCCCTCAACTACAGAGGGGATGTTGAAGAGGTGTGTCAGCCAAGACAGCCCCACAACATCCCGAGCTGTAAAGGAACTTGAGGTGGATTTCATCCACCCCCGGAGCTTGGCCACCAAGGAGTTGCTCAACTATCTCAGAGATCTCAGCCCAGGTGATGGCCAAGGCTGCCCCTGAGTCCCGGGGCTCTGCTTCCACCACAAAAGGTGTGAAAGCAGGGTTTAGGAGATCCTCGAGGCATTCCTTCCATTGTCCAATGAAGTCCCCAGTTGAGGTCAGCAGAACTCCACTGCCACTGTAATCAGTGTTCGTGGAGCTTTGCTTCCCCAGTCTGAGTCACCTGACAGTTTGGCAGAACCTCTTTGATGCCAGCCAAGAGTCATGACTCCATGGCTTCACCAAACTTTTTGAGTTTTTTGCCTCAGCAGCTGCCAAAGCCGTAGTCTGCTTAGCCTGCCGGTACATGTCTGCTGCCTCAGGAGTCCCAAGTGCCAGCCAGGCTCTATAAGACTCCTTCTTTAGCTTGACAGCACCCCTTACCACTGGTGTCCACCAACGGGATCGGGGATTGCCGCCACAACAAGCACCAGTGGCCTTGAGGCCACAACTCCGCACAGCCACATTGGCAATTGAGGTGCTAAACATGGTTCATTTAGACTCTATATCCCCAGCCTCCTTCAGGTCAAATTTCTATCAAAGGTGAGATTTGAAGATTTCCCAGACAGAGGGTTCTGCCAGGTGTTCCCAGCACACCTTCACTGTATGTTTGGGTCTGCCAAGTTTGACCGGCATTCTTTCCTGCCATCAGATGTAACTCACCACCAGATGGTGATCAGTTGACAGCTCTGCACCTCTCTTCACCTGAGTGTCCAAGACATATGGCTGCAGGTCTGAAGAAACAACTACAAGGGTGTTCTAGTGCCATGTGCACTTATGGACACCCTTATATTCAAACAAAGTGATCGTTACGGACAAACTTGTACAGAAGTCCAATAACAGACTACCACTCAGGTTCAGGCAGGGCAGGCCATTTTTCCTGATCATACCCCTCCAAGTCCCACTGTCATTGCCCACATGAGCAATGGACTCCCAGCAGAACAATCGAGTTCTTGTGTAGAGCACATTCCAGCGCACCATCAAGAGACTCCAAGAAGACCAGGTACTCTCAACTGCTGTTTGATGCATAAGCACAGACATAAGCACAGAGTCCATTCCCCAGCCTGAAGGTGGAGGGAAGCAACCTTCTTGTTCACTGGGGTAGACTCCACTGTGCAGGCACTGAGTCGGGGGGCTACAAGTAACTCAAGACTTGCTCATCTCACCCTGGGCAACTCCAGAATAGAAGAGTCCAACACCCTTCGAGGGGATTAATTCCAGATCCCAGGCTGTGCATAGAGGTGATCCCAAATATATCTAGCCAGTATCTCTCAACCTCTTGCACCAACTCAGGCTCCTTCCTCACCAGGGAGGTAACATTCTATGTCCCAGTAACCAGTTTTGGTAGATGAGGATCAGATCACCAGGGCCTCCGTACCTGGCCAACACCCAATCCACATTACACTGAACCTGTAAGGCTCCTCCTACTGGTGGTGGGCCTGCAGGAGGATAAGTCCATGCAGCTCATTCAGGCTGAGCCCAGCCAGGCCTCATGGGGTAAGACCTGGCCACCAGACACTGAGCAAAAAGCCCCTGCCCCAGGCCTGGTCCCAGGATGGGGCCCTGTTGACCCTGATCCAGGTAAGGGAAGCATCGTTCTTAGGTGTGACATTCATATGAGTTTTGAAATTGCTCATTGTCTGACTTTGTCTTTGTCTGACCAATTTGCCTTGGGAGACCCTACCAGGGGCTAACACACCCGACAACATAGCTCCTAGGATCATTCAGGCACTCAAGCCCCTAAATTAAAGGAGGGGCATGTTTTAATATTGAAAACACAGCATACACTGACTGACCAAAAAAAAGTTGCACATGCAATATTTGAAGCACTACCTTTGGTTTTGACTACAGGAGACATTCACTGTGACATCCCTTTCCCACACAATGCTTATATAGTGTCATGATAAGGATCATAATAGTTTTTCCATCAATAGTTGCATTCATTTTTGATTACTGATGGTGGAAAATCAGACCACTGCATCAAGTCATCACATCCCAAAATAGAGTTTGGATATTATGGCGGCTAATCCATGTGTGAAAATGATGTCTCATTCTCCCTGAACCACTCTGTCAAAAGCAGTGGCGGCTGCTCGTCTTTCAGACAGGGGAAGCTCATTGTAGGCTTACATTAAAAAAAAAAAAAAATTGTCAAGTTATTTAAACATACATTTGGCCCTCCGTTCCTTTTTAAGAAAATGCTCAGTGACCTTAACGTACCAAGTAGGCGTCTTTTCCAGGGACTGGACCAGTGTCCTCTCAATGTCCAGCAGAGCTGGGCTGCTTAGATTGCCTTGGCCCATTGTGTTGTGGGTGTAAGACTTCTGCCTTTTTAAACAAGAGATGCTCCTTTCACTCTGACCTAGCCGACAGTTTGATTGATTTAACTATCTACAAAACAATATTAAACTCAAACAAGAAATGATTATGTAACTGAAACAAGAAAACGCTGAAATTATGTTAAATTGAAACAAGGAAGTACAATGAGTGTGTTTTATTTACAGTGCAAGAAATGAACGAGTCATTTCGTAGTGGTTTCTCGCTTGATTTCACAGCAGAATGTGCGATGGTATTAAACTGAACTGTGTCAGTGAAGGAGCAGATCTGAAAACAGCTGTCAATCAAACGGGATTCAGCCTTTCGACTGATCCTCCAATCAGCACGTGGGATTCTGGCGTCCAGCCCGGCCGAGCTCCGCCCACAGCTCCATTCACCCCCAGAGATGCCCGGCGTCTGGGGGCGGGACAACATCGTGGCATTTATCCAATTACCGTCCAGTTTTGAGGCAATGAAAAAAACTGTTCCACTCAGTCCCATTGAAGCCCAGAGACGCCCGCAGTCTACGGACAAATGCACTGAGCAGAGATCGAATGAGAAAACAGCGCAACGGGAATGGAGGAGAAGTGAACAACGTCGCGTCCATTGATTTGTGATAAAGCTGATTCTGAACGAACTCATCTTTGAGATGAACATGTTCTAACACATTTGTAGTCAATAAAATGTCAACACAACCGTACATATTTAACCGTTTAATTTTCGTAATTTTAGGGGAAGCCTGGCTTCCCTTGCAGTCTATGAGAAATTGCCACTGGTCAAAAGCCTGATGATCCTGATGAATCCTGGCATTGTTGAATCTTTTTGATATCTAAGACATGAGAGACTACTTACTACATCATTTAGAGTTAAATAACTTGTTACAGCTGAAACATTATTAACCACTACATTACTTACTGATGGAAGGACCTGAAGTATTTGCTTAGTTAAATCCCAGCAGTTATTTTTGACCAGGCTGTTGATTTAACTCTAACTGCAAGAAGTAGCCTCTCATTTCATAAATATTATCTGGAATATTGGAAATATTACATGTGTGACTTTTTTTCGGCCAGGCAGTGTATATGGATGTTTCCAGCTCACCTCCATTCTTCACCGTCGGTCCATCAGTCCTAATTTTCTTTTATAATAATATAATAATTTAATTTTTATATAACAACTTCACTTACATCTCACTCAAAGATTACATGGAAAGATTTTGATGGCCAACGGTCAAAAGTAAAGCAGAACTTTGAGCAAATTTTACATAAACGTTTGTTGTTGATTCAAAGAACATTGTGACAAAACATATCTTTGCCATAAATATATACTTTATGAAGGCATTTATGTGCAATAGGGTTGTATGATGATGTGACAACATCCACTAACCCAAAGGTCAGCTTCACTGTTTTTAGGGTGATATCTCTGGAAGAATTTTTGGTAAAAACTTTGACTTTGAGACAAGGATGAACTGATTAGATTTTGGTGTTAGTGACTTGTTGCTCCCGGACCATTGCTCCTGTTAAGGTTAAAATGGTTAGAAATAGACAGAAGGTGCCATGGAGAAATGATGACTTGGTCAGGGCACAGAAGAAGGAGTGCCGGAGGGTGGAAGTCTAAGCTTCACGTTCATTATGAGATTTACAAAGAACAGTTGTGTGTGTTCAACCAGATTTTGCATAGAACAAGGGAGAGGTATTTTTCAGAAATTAATGCAAAGGGCAGTAACAACTTCCGTGTCCTGTTTGCTACAGTAAATAGGTTAACAAACCCTCCTGCTCCATTGCCTTCGAACTAGTTTCCACATCGAAGTGCAATGAGTTTGCAACATTCTTTAATGACAAGGTTCAGGGCATTAAACAGTCAATTAATCCCACAACACAGTTACCACTGCAGCCTTCCACACACCTAGAGCTGACACATTTTACACCTGTCACTGACAAAACAGTCCAAGAGACCATCTCCTGTCTGAGTTCAGCCACGTTGCCTCGATGAGTTGCCCGCTAGATTTCTAAAATCTGTGCTGAACAGTTTGTTACCCCAGCTCACTCACTTAGTTAATATTTCATTACAATCTGGAACATTTCCCAGGGCCTTGAAAACTGCTGTCATTAGGCCTCTCCTAAAGAAGAGTAGTCTTGATGCAACAGTACTGAACAACTATCGGCCCATATCAAATCTGCCATTTTTAGGTAAAGTCCTTGAGAGAGTTGTTTACCAACAGCTCTCTGACTTTCTTCTATTGAACAACTGCTTTGATGATTTCCAGTCAGGTTTCAGGCCCCATCACAGCACTGAGGTTTACTGTCTAAACCAGACTTAGAGAGACTTATCCATGCATGCATCTCTAGCAGGTTAAACTACTGTAACAACCTTCTCACTGGACTCTCTAAATGAGCTGTAAGACAGTTGTAGTACATCCAGAACGCTGCTGCTCAGGTCCTGACTAGAACCAGGAAGTACGACCATATTAGTTCTGTGCTCAGGTCTCTGCACTGGCTTCCTGTGGCTCAGAGAGTAGACTTTAAAACAGCTCTGCTCGTTTGTAAGTCTCTCCATGGTCTAGCACCAAAGTACATCTGTGACGTGTTGGTCCCATATGAACCATCTCGGACTCTGAGAACCTCAGGGACTGGTCTTTTGCAGGTGCCCAGTGTCAGGACTAAACACGGTGAAACTGTGTTTCAGTTCCATGCAGCTAAACTCTGAAACAGTCTTCCTGATGACGTGAGACAGGCCTCTACTGTGACAATGTTTAAGTCCAAGCTGAAAACAGCTCTGTTCAACTGTGCATATAACAACTGAAAGGGTTCTATCTGACACAGACTCGGCCCGGACACAGAGTCTAGCTCTGTGGGACATGGAATGTCACTTCACTGGGGGGGAAGGAGCTGAGAGTTGAGAGATACGGTCTAGATATAATTGGGCTCACCTCCACACACAGCTTGGGCTCTGGAACCCAACCCCTCAAGAGGGGCTGGACTCTCCACTTCTCTGGCGTTGCTCGCGGTGAGAGGCAGCGGGCTGGTGTGGGCTTGCTCATAGCCCCTCAGCTCAGCCACCATGTGTTGGAGTTTTCCCCGGTGAACGAGAGGGTCGCGTCCCTGCGCCTTCGGGTCGGGGACAGGTGCCTCACTGTTGTCTTAGCCTACGGGCCGAACAGCAATGTAGAGTACCCGGCCTTCTTGGAGTCCTTGGGAGGGGTGCTGGATGGTGCTCCGACTGGGGACTCCATTGTTTTCCTGGGTGACTTCAATGCCCACGAGGGCAACGACAGTGAGACCTGGAGGGGGGTGATGGGGAGGAACGGTCTCCCCGATCTGAACCCGAGTGGTGTTTTGTTATTGGACTTCTGTGCTAGTCACAGTTTGTCCATAACAAACACCATGTTCGAACACAGGAATGTCCACAAGTGCACTTGGCACCAGGACACTCGAGGCCAGAGGTTGATGATCGACTTTGTTGTCGTGTCATCAGACCTCCGGCCGTGCGTTTTGGACACTCGGGTGAAGAGAGGGGCAGAGCTGTCAACTGATCACCACCTGGTGGTGAGTTGGATCCGCTGGCGAAGGAGGAAAACGGACAGACTCGGCAGGCCCAAACGTGTTGTGAGGGTCTGTTGGAAACGTCTGGCAGAGCCCAATGTCAGCACGGTCTTCAACTCCCACCTCCGGAAGAGCTTCTCCCAGATCCCAGGGGAGGCTGGGGACATTGAGTCCGAGTGGACCATGTTTTCCACCTCCATTGTCGAAGCAGCTGCTCAGAGCTGTGGTCGCAAGGTCTCCAGTGCCTGTCGTGGTGGCAATCCCTGAACCCGGTGGTGGACCCTGAAAGTAAGGGATGCCGTCAAGCTGAAGAAGGAGTCTTATCGAGCCTTCTTGGCTCGTGGGATTCCTGAGGCAGCTGATGGGTACCAGCAGGCCAAGCGTGCCGCAGTCCAAGCGGTTGTGGAGGCAAAAACTCAGGTCTGGGTGGAGTTTGGGGAGGCCATGGAGGAGGACTATTGGTAAGCCTCGAGGAAATTCTGGCAAACCGTCCGGCGCCTCAGGAGGGGAAAGCAGTGCACCACCAACACTGTTTACAGTAGAAGTGGGGAGCTGCTGACCTCGACAGGGAATGTAGCTGGACGGTGGAAGGAATACATCAAGGGTCTCCTCAATCCCACTGTCATGTCTTCCATGGAAGAAGCCAAGGCTGAGGTCTCAGAGGTGGACTCGTCCATCACCCAAGCTGAAGTCACCGAGGTGGTTGGCAAGCTCCTCGGTGGTAGAGCACTGCGGGTGGATGACATTTGCCTTGAGTGCCTTAAGTCTCTGGATGTGCAGGGACTGTCTTGGCTGACACGTCTCTGTAACATCGTGTGGCAGTCGGGAACAGTACCTCTGGATTGGCAGACCGGGGTGGTGGGCCCCCTTTTTAAAAAAGGGGGACCGGAGGATGTGCTCCAACCATAGGGGGATCACACTCCTCAGTCTCCCGAGGAAAGTCTATTCCAGGGTACTGGAGAGGAGGATCAGACCGATAGTCGAACCTCAGATCCAGGAGGAACAATGCGATTTTCGTCCCCTGGATTTGGAGAAGGCGTTCGACCGTGTCCCTTGTGGTATCCTGTGGGGGGTGCTTTGGGAGTATGGGGTCCAGGGCCCTCTGTTAAGGGCAGTCCGGTCCTTGTATGACGGAAGCAGGAGCCTGGTTTGTATTGCTGGCAGTAAGTCAGACCTGTTACAGGTGCATGTGGGACTCCAGCAGGGCTGCCCTTTGTCACTGGTTCTGTTTATAATTTTTATGGACAGAATTTCTAGGCGCAGCCAGGGGCTGGAGGGGACCACAGGATTTCATCTCTGCTTTTTGCAGATGATGTTGTCCTGTTGGTCTCATCGAACCTGGACCTTCAGCGTGCCCTGGGGTGGTTTGCAGCTGAGTGTGAAGTGAGTGGGATGAGGATCAGTACCTCCAAATCTGAGGCCTTGGTTCTTTACCGGAAAAAGGTGATTTGCTCTCTCTGGGTTGGCGGAGAGTCTTTGCCCCAAGTGGAGGAGTTCAAGTATCTTGGGGTCTTGTTCGCAAGTGAGGGAAGGATGGAGCGTGAGATTGACAGACAGATCGGTGCAGCGTCTGCAGTGATGCAGTCACTGTATTGGTCGGTTGTGGTGAAGAAGGAGCTGAGCCGAGACGCGAAGCTCTCGATTTACTGGTCAGTCTACATTCCTACCCTCACCTATGGTCATGAGCTTTGGGTCATGACCGAAAGGACAAGATCCCGGATACAAGCGGTCGAAATGAGTTTCCTCCGTCGGGTGGCTGGGCACACCCTTAGGGATAGGGTGAGGAGCTCAGTCACCAGGGAGGAGCTTGGAACAGAGCCGCTGCTCCTCCACATCGAGAGGGGCCAGCTGAGGTGGCTCGGGCATCTGTTTCGGATTCCTCCTGGACGCCTCCCTGGGGAGGTGTTCCAGGCATGTCCCACTGGAAGGAGACCTCAGGGAAGACCTAGGTCATGTTGGAGAGACTATGTCTCTCGGCTGGCCTGGGAACACCTCGGGGTCCCCCTGGAAGAGCTGGAGGAGGAGTCTGGGGAGAGGGAAGTCTGGGCATCCCTGCTTAGACTGTTGCCTCCGCGACCCGGCCCCGGATAAGCGGCAGATAATGGATGGATGGATGGAGGGTTCTATCTGCACTCTTTTCTTTTACTTTGTTTTAATTGATCATTATTTATGCTTTATTGATTATGTTTTAATTATAATTGTGTGTTTTTAACCTGTCTCTTTACCATTTTTAACTTAACGGCCGACAGGCCGTAAGCTATTGTCGTCATGCGGCGTCATGCGGCGTCATGCGGCGTCCGTCGGCGTCGTCTGTCATCTGTTACACAAATTTCTACCGTCTTCTTCTCCAAAAGCACAATTCCGATTGACTTCAAACTTGGTATACAGCTTCTTTATGATGATGTCAACAAAAGTTAGGGAAATTATTTGGATCCGGATCCAATTCTGGATTTGGTGCGACTTGAAAAAATTTCCCCATTATAAGACATAGGAAGTGGATCGATGCAATAACTCAGTAAATATAAATGATATCAAGTGTAAATTTCTACAGTGCAGCCCTGATGGGGAGATGACCAAAACGTAATGTCCACATGCTGATCAGGATCTTCTTCTGGATCCGGGAACTTACGGAAAATTTAACATGGGCTCTTATGGGGAAAGAATTTCAATCATCTTCTTCTCCGAAACTACAGTTCCGATTGACTTCAAACTTGGTATACAGCTTCTTTATGATGATGTCAACACAAGGTATTGAAATTATTTCGATCCGGATCTGATTCTGGATTTGATGCGACTTTGAAAAATTTTCCCATTATAATAGATAGGAAGTGGACTGATTCAATAAATCAGTAAATATCAATGATATCAAGTTGGAATTTGAATTTTTTACAGATCTGATTCAAATATGACCAAAACATGGGGTATTTCTGTAGTATAATAAATACACATAACTGGGTGATAATAAATGGCATCTGGATACATTTCCCAAAGCTTTTCATTTGGCCAGTAAGCTACAGGGCCATTGGTTCTATTTTTGTAAAGCACTGTGAATTGCCCTGTGTATGAATTGTGCTATACAAATAAATCTGCCTTGCCTTGCTTTGCCGAGTAGTCATCACACAAAACTGTTTTGGCTCTAAGTGCATGAACAGATGCTTATGATACTTCTGTGAAGGATAGTGGACATAACTTAGGACTTAAATTTTTCTTGTATATTGTAGCAATGGTGTAGTAATAGCAATAGTTTTAAGATATATATCAAATTTCCAAATTCCATGACTGCTACTAGTTTCAATGCAGCTCAGAAAAAGCCGTTGATGTAACATTCACATTCATTGATTGACAACGTATGAAAGAACACAAGAAATATGTTCTGTTTAAACATCAGAGAAGCTTTTTTTAAATGTTAGGTACAAAACTGAGAGATAGTTCATAAATTTAAAGTTTGACCTTCTCTGCAAAGATTAACAAAGGCGGGGCCATAAAAATGCAATGTAAGTAACATAATACAATATTTAGTAAAAAATGCTTAATAAGAAACATGAATTGTACCCTCTTCTCCAGACTCTGGTTTTCAGGCTGTTGAAAATCTATCATATGTGTTTTCAGACATGTCTGCAGATTCCATCAGATACAGTAACTCTACTACTGCACTTCATGGCTCATCATCTATATTTATATTTAATATTCTAATTAGAACTGGAAGGTGGTCTTTCAGTTTCTTAACTCCTGTCACTTTAAAGAGTCTTTTTGCACCTCCTGACTCTTTGAATTGTAAAACCTGACGACCCTTTTCTGTAACTTATCTCCTTGGTGCAAACACTCACTCATCTTCAGCAGGGCAGCGGTGGGTGGAGTTATCTATGCTGACATCAAGGGAAAGCGGGGTGAACTCAGGTCAGGACAGGTTACCAACTCGTTTTTTTAATATGTTTAACAGTAAAGGAGGTGTGACTCCGTTGATAGGACACGACATGAAACAAGTATTACACTGAATAAAATGGCACATGTTGGAAACATCTGATCATGTGATATTAACCTATAAAGACCTAGTGCTACTTTTGTGGCAGCTCCAAAATATTTTTCTCTCTAACTTATCTTAAGTGATTTATCACTATTTATTATATTACCCTCTGTATTTTATGTATTTTCAGTGAAAATGGGGTATTTTTCTATAGTTAAATTACTGATCATTTAGATGTTCATTATGGTTCTGAGTAAATTCAAAGGTTATTTTAACAAAACAGAGAAAATTGAAGAAAAGGAAACCTTTATTTTTGTAGCAAAAAGTGGTGAATCAATGTTGTAGAAGATGCTGGTGTTTCCATGTTCACTACGGAACCGCTGAATGTCCAAATGGGTAATGTCTGATGAACATGAAAAGATGACAAACTGCATTTTACACCAATCATTTACATGTTTTCATAGGGTTAGTGGATCAACAGGTATTAAACATTTTACACCAGTAGATGGTTTTGGTTGTCACTGGCTGTTGGGGTTTTTAAGTGTTAAGTCACAAAAATGGATAAGAAATCCTGAAGAGGAGCATCTGCTGAAAAGCATGATCAGGTCCTTTATGATTCCTTAGAGCATAATTCATTTGATGTAAAAAGACTCAACAATGTGGATCAAAGATTTGGAAAAAGCTACTAATTTGACATAGTTTTCAAGGAACTGACTATTTATCAAATTATATTCCAAGTGTAATGTAAATGTAGTTTTCTATCTACAGTTCTGTGAACTTGACTTCTGCTTCTTGAAGGAAAGGGCTGGGGTGCGAAAACAACCACAACCACACAAATAAAGCATGATATTTTTGATCTTGTCATAGGGATTCATTTAATATTTGTGGAATATCAGGTTTACAGCTGATGTCTCTGTGATTTGAAAAGTTAATTTATTTGTTCTAATTTTGCGCAGATTTTGAGCAGAGCAGATGTCACATCAAATTGGCCCTTGAAGCTTAAAAAGCTATGTAGACAAAAAAACAACTGCATTTTTACTCATCTACTGATCTCAGCAGGATTCTTTTAAGACTATTTTAGAAATGAGTTCAGTTTATCTTGTTGATTTTTTTCTTTAGCAAAGAGGTAGTGTGTTTCTTTGCTTGTCATTTTCAGATGTGATCTTGATTGACCACCCTGTATTAAGAGTTTATGGTGCAGTAAAGGGCGATTTGTCACTCATACAAACACTAGTACAAATACTGTACACTCACACACAAAAACACACACAACCTCACAGTGACCCAGCGTTGGTGTGAGAGTGTTTCTCCGTCTTACAAAATTCAATGACAGACATTAAGCTGTGTAAAAGCCCTGCTGGGAGTCAGCAGAGCACAAACTTTCAACAACAAATCTATACATACTGATGCACGGTGAATGCACACACACACACACATGCACGCACGCACACACACACACACACACACACACACACATAACTTGAATCAGAACACACTTAAGATGAATGAATAGTAGAATAGTGAGATAAACATCTGCAATGCTTTGCTACAAGCAGAGACTGTAGGAGCAACTTGGAATACAGCATTGCTGGACTGTTTTATGCACAACCAGTATGGTGGTAGGGCAGACTGCATATGCATTTAGGGACCCTTCTGCATTTTCAGCAGGTCACAACAAGGTCACAGGTGTTTTTCCCCTTTACCTGTACATGTCCCATGAGTGGAACAATGGAGACAGGTCTATCCTTCGCCTGTAGAAGGGTTCCAACTCTGGTCTCTTGTCAGTCATAACCACCTGGAGCTGGTCTCACCTGCTGTGGCCATCTCCCCAATGACTTTCCTCAGCTGTTTCGGACCAAGGCCAATATTTTGTAAGAAATAGCATATTGATGCATACTGAAACCACAGCAGCCTACTTTGATTGGAAACAAAGTTGGTTGCCAATTCTTTACAAGATCAGATCCTGGTATCGGGCTCTCTTCAACTTGATGGGAGATGGCTAACCTGTCTTCCCAGGGCACAGTGAACTCAACCATCAAGATGTTCTTTGAGCTCCTGGAGAAAAGGAGAGTAGTTGTTGCCACTTCCTCTGGGAAGACCAGCTGCTTCTTTAGGTTCACATGCATCTACCAATCAGAAGCTTGCTGCAAAATGGATGGCATGTTCTTAGAGATTTTATTTGCCCTTGGAGCCTTGTCCCGTTCCCTCTGGAAAGTGATGCCTCTAGGTAGAGGAGCCTGGTTGTTGTTGGCTTTAATTCTCTGTGTCTCAGTCCACTCTGTGTCCTCAATTAGGACTTTATCACGCCTCCAACTGTATCGAACGTCAGCCAGTGCCTTGGGGCATACCAATTATATGTGATTAAGGGTACAAAAGGAGCCTCCGTACTGCTTGCAGGATAGATCCTTCTCCTTCCCCCAGATCTTAAGGTTGATTGGAGTTAGCAAAAGATCAGCTACAGCACAAAAAAGGAAGGTCAACTTGTCGTGGTCGGTACCCCAGAGTTCTTTCCATGAGAGAGAGGAGGAGAGCCCAATTGATTTTACATGGTTGTCTTTCTCTGCTGCCTCTCGGACCCTCTGCGCCACAAGCTCTCTTCTGCCTTTAGCATTGGCCCTACTCCAGCTCTTGGTGCTGTTGTTGCCAAGGCCTAGTCACTACTGACACACCACACCAACAATCTCCTGGTGCCTCCAGTACTTTTCGGCCTCTCTTATCACCTCCGATGGCCTCCACTTTCTGTCACACTTGATGGAGTCGCTAGCTTGCTTGACTTTCTGGTCTGCACATAGCAGTAGTGTGCTGACAACCCTCACCATTGTGGGCATATATTCTTCTTTTTTTTTTTTTTTCCCCAGACACAGAATCCTCTGCTCCTGGATAGTTGGAATAGCAGCTTGTTGTATACCAAAAATGGTGTTGGACAGCTTCCCTTTCAGGATGCACAAACTCTTAGATTTTCCAGGTTTAAACAGCATCCTGGCCCAGGTAGCCATCTTTTCCAAGGAGCTTAGGATCCATTGTGTTCCCTAAATTGAAGGGGTCATCACAGTGACATTGTCCATGAAGGCTCTGCAGGCTGGAAGTCTCTTCCCATCCATAGCTCTTGGACCTCTGTGTAGCATATGTGTAATTACGATTTGTAGTTAATAAATATATAATAAACTAATGATCAGAAGACTAGGATTGACTCATGGAGAGACAGAGACTGAGGGTTGCATTTAAATAGGTGCTATGTATTGAAAAAAAACAAAAACAATGAACAACAGCATATAACAGACAGTGCAGTAGTTAATAAACAAATGAAACAAAGCTGCGGCAGTTCAATTTGAACAAGAATGCAACACCATAGTTCACAACTGATTTGTTGACCAGTAGAACAACAAAAAACAAGAGTCCCCAAACATAAAGTTTGCACTGTTTAAAACCCACACTGGGATTTTATGAAGATGTGTCCATGGATCCGGGTATGGCAGTAGAGTTTGTGTTGGAAGGGGAAACCTTTTGGAAGTGGGCAATGAGTGAGTATGTGAGGGGCGGAGTGTGAAAAAGGGTGCCGGCTGAAGGAGCCCTCCCACCAGCAAAAAACTAGGATGCAGTAGGGGGTTCCTCGCACTGGGTAAGCGCAATTGTTGAGGTTGTGGGCTAGGCTCAAAGCCTGGTTCATTACCTCGCCATCGAATAGAATTATCACAACAACCTGGCCTGTATAGAGAACAGGATTCAAGTACTGAACAGGCCAACAGGTTAAATCCAGTGTGCATACAAAATATCACCAGCTGTATTAATTGCTAAATCAAATTCAATCAATCAATAGTGCATTCAATCATCCAATGAATATACATCAACGACATTTAAAAATAAATAACATTCAAAATTAATTAATCAATCCATGCATTAATCAGGTTGTTAAACAGGCATGGACATTAAGTTTGGGGAAAAACTTGTGTGGAAGCGGCAGCAAAACCACCAGCTAACCACATCATATGAATTAATTAGTGATAACTCTGGTCATACCGGTCCGTTTAATGCGGCTCGGGTCTTGGTGGACGGCTCCTAAACACCACAATGTGCACACTGAATGTTAACTTACTTGCGGTTATAACAGAAGTGAACCAACCTTCAGCGTGCTACGCGTTTGGCATCTCCGCTACACCTGAGCGATTTAACTACTGCATGTATATAGGAGCAGTGGTTGGTTACACCCCATCACGTGACTGAAGTGCGATTAGCTATACCCTGTCCCGTGACTGCATGACATCCCCAACATCAACACCGATTGGCCACACCGACCCACGTGACCGTCTCGCGGGAGATAATGAAACACAGCGAGATTATAATCACACTCACCGGAGGCAGACATCAATTAAAGTGATATATACACAGTCACCGTCCTATGTCAGGTCTCTGACAGTACACAGCTGCTGAGCTCCTCTGGCACTGGCTCTGGCTCTGCCGTCATCTGCTCACGCCTCCACCTCCAGTGCTGCACCAACACCCAAACGTCACTCTTCTCCCCTGCAAGAGGTACATCCATTGTTGGTCCTGCAGGAGCTTCCAATACGGCAGCTCTAACATGGTAAGGTCCTTCTAGTCCACTTCTTGTCACCATCCCAGAAACCCTGGCCGGGCTGTTGACCACCGAGTGTTAGCCAGCCTAGCTAGTTCGGCTACCGCTACCGCTAAGCATGACGGCACCGCTGTCAACTTTGGTCTTCTCAACATCCGCTCACACATGAGCAAGGGACATCTGATTCAGGATCTCCTTACCGACAGTAAGTTTGACTTTCTCTGTCTTACTGAAACCTGGGAACAGCCCAATGACTTCTCACAGCCAAACGAATCCACTCCTCCCGGCTTTGTTTACATCTGCCGTCTCCATGGCAATGATCGGGGAGGAGGTATTGTGATAATTCACCGTAAGAAGTGGAACATCCTGTCTTGACTGTGCCTGCCTTCAGCTCCTATGAATGCACTGTGTTTATGCTCCCTGGCCCCACTCCATCAGTTGTCACAACAGTTTATCGCCCCCCTATGTACCACAGTGACTTTTTAAACCACCACTTTACTCACCCACCTATCTGTACTTTCACCTAATATAATACTGCCGGGGGACTTCATTAATCACATGGACAATAGAAACTTACCCCTCACCAAAGACTTCTCATCCTGTTTGGACAGTTTGGATTCCATCAAGCCATAGACTTTCCAACACACAAGAAAGGACATACCCTGGATATAGTCTGCTGTTCTGGTCTCACCCCCTCCAACTGTTCAGCAGATGAAGTACACACCTCCAATCACTTCCTCCTCTCCTTCAACACCACACTCTGCCTCACTGCTCTCAAGCCATCACGTCTCATCTTGTTTTTAAATATTAAAATATTTAAATATATTTACACACTCTCTCCTCCAATACTGACAACATTCTAGTCCCGGATTCCCCCTCAACTCCTGACAAACTTGCTGCACTATGCAATAACAGGTTTAACAAACATTCTTGATTCTCTAGCCCCACTGAAAACACAGTCTGTTTCTTTCTCCTCAACTGCCCCCTGGTACACCCACAAACTCCAACCAATGAAGGCAAAAGGTTGACAACTTGAGCGACTCTACAAAAAAAGTGGTCTCACTATCCACATGGACATGTTCAAAACACACATACAGTATTACAAGGACTCAATTACTATAACCACATCAAACTACTATTCTGGTTTAATCATCTCTTCAGAAGGAAACACTGCTCACTCTACTTAATAAAACTATCCAGCCACCTGACTCCCCCACCCCACCCCCACATGTACTCATCAAGCACTTGTCAGTCTCTACAGCAATTCTTCAAAGAGAAAATCCACAACATCCACCAGCACCTCTGTCCAAACTCACCACCTGCCTCTCCACCTGAACCATTCACACTCTGCCAGTCATTTTCCAGTTTTCAACTTCTGGATACCTCTGTAATCATCAACCTCATCAAAAACTCCAAATCCTCAACCTGTCACCTTGATTGGCTTCCCACACTTCTGGTCAAATCCTGCCTTCCCTCTCTGCTTCCCCTTATATCTGCCATCATTCACTCTTCCCTGACCACTGGAACTGTTCCTCCACAATTCAAAACTGCAGTCATCATCTCCCATTCTCAAAAGACCCAGTCTAGACCCCAACAATTTCATTAACCTCCACCCCATCTCTAACTTACCTTTCATTTCCAAAATTGTTGAAAAAATAGTTGCCACTCAATTCCACACACATTTATTGACCAATAGCCTCTATGAGCCTTTCCAGTCTGGTTTCCGCCCCCATCACAGTACAGAAACAGCCCTCCTAAAAATCACTATTAATCTCCTCCTTGCAGCTGACTCCGGTTCAACATCCATTCTGATCCTTCTCGACCTGAGTGCGGCCTTTGACACCTGCATATTTCCACCTGCACAACATCAACCGCCTCTGCCCCTCACTCACCCCCCATACCACCTCCATTCTCGTACACAGCCTTGTAACCACACGCCTCGACTATTGTAATGCCCTCTTATTCGGTCTTCCCCAAAAGTCCCTCCATAAGCTGCAACTGGTTCATAACTCTGCTGCCCGCATCATCACTAAAACCCCCTCCTGCTACCACATCATCCCCATCCTCCAGGAAATACACTGGCTCTCAGTCAAACAGAGAATTGAATTCAAACTACTTCTGTACACATTTAAATCCATCCACAATCTTGTGCCTCAGTACCTGTCAGACCTCCTTCATATCACCACTCCAGCCCCTTCCCTCAAGTCTTCCTCCATCCAGCTCACTGTGCCTCAGCACCATGGAAAGCCGAGCCTTTAGCCACTCTGCTCCCCAGCTCTGGGCCCCCCCCCCCACCATCCATCCGCAACAGTGACTCTCTCTGAACGTTCAAATCCAGACTCAAAACTCACCTTTTCAGAGTAGCCTACCCACCATAAGTTTTACTCTCCATTTTACATCTTCATTTCTATATATCGTAACTATTTGTTTATCTATTTGTTTACTTCTTTGTAATTTATGCATTGGCTGTTTTATCTTGTACAGTGTCCTTGGGTGTCTTAAAAGGTGCTTATATATCAAATTTATGATTATTATTATTATAAAGGATGCACAGTGAGGCCCAACTAGCAAATGAAGGAACTGCAATGTCATTTTCTAACATATTCAAACATTTAGGTTTTTCTGGAGTCATACGATAGAAGCACTGCTTAATAGGCTGTGCCTCTCCCACATCGATGTCATGCACAATCAACTGAACCAATTCGCCACGCTGGGTGTTAGACAAATGGGACAATAGTGAGTCAAGATTTCTTAAGTGACTCCGAGTTTTTCAACCAGCTACATAAAACACTATCATCAGGGTTCAGGACCCCATCTCCCTCTAGCGCCACAGTGAATGTATTCACAGCAAGAGCTGGACACACCTCGTGTCTCATGCCGCTGCCACTGGTGGAGTGTTGATAGTACAGCTTCAGGAGGTTAATGTGACACAATTGCACTGACTTTTTATTACAAGGAGTAGCTATTAAATAATTTAAGTCTGCGACTTTTTCTTTAACAGTCAGTGGACTGGAATATTTTGCTTGAAAAGGTGAATAAATATGTGGAATCAGAGCAAGGACCTTGTCCCCAGGGGTAAACTCATGACGCTCCATTCAATGGTCATGCTGTGTTTTCATTCGTATTTGAGAAAAATTTAACTTCTCCTTACACCCTGCCATATACAAGCGGTGACGAAAGCCATTCACATAATCGATCCAATTTTTAGGAGCCTCTGTGTAAACCACATTACTTTTTAAAGCAGCCAGGGGACCGCACACTGAGTGACCAAAGACGAGCTTGTTAGGGCGAAAGCCTGTACTGTCCTGCACAGCCTAAGCTACCAATATCAGCCACAGAAGCACCTCTTTCCAGTTTCTGTCTAGTTCTGTACAGTACGCACAAGAGACTTTATGACTGGTGGAAACATTCCAATGTGGCTTTGTGCACAGTATGCAGTGGACTGGTTGTGCATTATGCTGAGTGTTTTCAAAGTCTGGGCAAACATATGTGACAAAAAGTTTGACCCGCAGTCACTTTGGGAATGTCAAAAACAGAAATGAACTGTGAGAATGCTTTAACACCTGCTTTTGTTGTAATGGACTGCAGAAGATAAGCAGTAGGATAGTGCATACTTTGACACATAACCGTCAACAAATATTTACAACCTGATTTTGCCACAGGCAATGGTACCACACAGTCAATAATAAGATAGTCAAATGGCTCACTTATTATTGGAACTGGCTGTAATGGTGCAGGTTTGATTTTCTGGTTGGTCTTGCCAGTGAGGCAGTACACATGACAGGACCTGATGTATGATGCCACATCCCTTTTAACACTCGGCCAGAAAAAATGCTTTAGGACATGCAGGTATGTTTTACGCACACCGAAATGACCACACTGATTGTGTGCAATTTTCAACACAACATCCCTAAACACATCCGGCATCATGAGTTGAAACACAGGCTTACCCACAACCTCACCACTACATGGAGACCATTTGCACACTAACAGGTTGTCTTGAACAAAATAACTGCGCAAAATGCTCCACTTGATCAGCTGGCACAACCTGATCAAATGGACCCACCAAACAACCTTCAGCCTTATGTGCCATGACCCACTCATCCTTTGATGTAGTCTCTGGCAACAAGGGCAACAAAACAGGCTGAACAGTATTTGTACCATCAGGCACACCAGCATCACGCTCCTTTTTATTCCATGAGCGCATGACAGTGCACACAGGAAATATATGACTTTCACAATCTTCAGGGTGTACAGGCCTAGACACCACCACAGGTGGAGGCAGACCACAAGCCAACACCATGCTGCCACAGATGTAATTTCCTAGTATCATGGACACCTTGTCCTAAGGCAGAGCTGGGCACACTCCAACTAGGAAAACTCCCTTAACCAACTCACTCTCCAGCACAACATGATAACCCAATAATATATATATATATATATATATATATATATATATATATATGTATATATATATATTATAATAATATAACCCAGCTCCATACTGTGCATTAAAATAGAGTTACCAGTTTCAGAAGAGTCAGAGAACAGCAACATTGAGTCTACAATAAAAGAATGCCATGCCCCCATGTCATGAAGCACTTTAATTACCACACTCTCATCACTGACTTCCAGTGACATGTGCGCATCAACAATAAAAAGCTTAAAACCTGAGCTGTCATTGGGCACTGGCACCACTGCCTTTGAACTGTGTGCCATTGCGCATAGCATAGCTGGAGATGGAGAAGGCGCACTGCTTTCACTCTTTAACAGAGGACATTGATCTTTCCAGTATCTTTCCCCATGGCAGAAATGACACACAGACCTCCCAGGACACCCAGGTTGACCAAGTTTTCAAGGACTGCCATGTTTAACAAACGGAGAGCGCGCATCTCAGTCCCAGCTCAACCCAGAACACACCCAGTGTTCTGCCTTGAAGCACATAATTGTCGGCTAACTGTGCTGCTTTGAGCACATTGTCTGGCTTACTCTCGTTCAAATATTTCACCATATTCCCTGGCAACACATTTTGAACAGCTCCAACACAATGAGCTCACCCAGACACAAACATAGCTATGTTCTCTGCTGGACACCAGCGCTGAAAATGGGATGTTAACTCTCATATTCAACATGGGTCTGTTTATTTAATTTTACCCACTGCCTGAACCTCAATCTTTAAGCTTCTGCTGTCAACTGATAGGCTTTTAGGACAGTACTCTTTACTATATCATTTGTTAGATTCTCTTGCACGCACACAGCCGTATATTTTTATTATTATATATATTTATATATATATATATATTTATTTATTTATTTTTTTTTGTGCATGCGCGGGTGAGTGCCGGCTGCAAGTCGCAACGCTCTTCCAACTTTTCCATTTTTTCTGCACTTTTTATTGTTATTTGCTGCAATTTTGACAATCCTACAACAAATATCATTTTCATAAGAGATACATCGCTGACCACTGCAGACTTTGCTCTGGACTGTTTTTCATTTTGGTTGTTTATTGCCATTTTCGCTACCGGCATGTGTGTTGGTCCGCGTCCTTGGCGCGTCTACACAAAGGAACAGCTGATCGCCCTCCGGGGTGCGGTGGTGATGCCGCGCGACAGGCACGAGATTCCTGCGGAGGTGCTCAAAAGGACCAACAGAGGAGTTCGGGCGGGACGAAAACTCCGTGAAAAGAAGCGCTGCTTCAGGCCGGCGGTCCCCTCTGTTATCATGGGGAATGTGCGCTCTTTGCCTAAGAACATCGACGAGCTGGCGGCGCTCGTGCGGTACCGGAGGGAGTACAGGGATGCGAGCGTCATGATTTTCACGGAGTCGTGGTTAACCCCGAACATCCCGGACTCTTCTGTCGTCATGAACCACTTTCACTTGGTGCGCGCGGACAGAACGGCGGAGAGCGGTAAGAAGACAGGAGGAGGGCTGGCTGTGTTTGTGAATGAGAAGTGGTGCAAACCCGGACACATCACGGTAAAGGAGCAGATGTGCAACAGGGACATTGAGCTGTTAGCTGTTAGCATGAGGCCATACTACCTGCCACGGGAATTCACACAGGCTATTGTGTTAGCAGTGTATGTTCCCCCACATGCTAACGCTGACACTGCCTGCGACACGCTGCTCTCATGCACCAGCAGGCTGCAGACACAGCACCCACAAGCCCTCATCCTCATTTCTGGAGACTTCAACCATGCTCTTCCCTCCTCTGTGCTGCCCACCTTCACCCAGTATGTCACCTGCCCCACAAGAAACAACAGAACTCTGGACTTGTTCTTTTGCAACACCAAAGATGCCTATACTGCTTCAGCGTTTCCTCCTCTGGGCAATGGGGATCACAACATCATCCACCTGCGCCCTGTGTACTCACCCCTGGTACACAGAGAGCCAGTTGTGACCCGGGTGGTGAGGAAATGGGGTGAAAGCAGTGCAGAGGCTCTGAGGGACTGTTTTGGAACCACGGTGTGGCCGGTGCTCTGTGCTCCCCATGGTGACGACATCAATGCCATGACAGAGTGCATCTCTGGCTACATAAACTTCTGTTATGAGAACACTGTACCTGCCCAGACGGTGCGGTGTTTCTCCAACAACAAGCCATGGATTAACCCTGACATCAAGGCTCTGCTGAGGGAGAAGAAGAGAGCCTTCAGGTCAGGGGACAGGGAGGAGCTGAAGGCTGCACAGAAGAGGCTCAGGAGGAACATCCAGGAGGCCAAAGATGCCTACAGGAGGAAGATGGAGCAGCAGCTGCAGCAGAATAACATTCGGGAGGTGTGGAGAAGCCTAAGCACAGTCTCTGGCTTCAAAGCGTCTCCTGTAAAGACGGAGGGAGACACTCGTTGGGTGAATGATTTGAACTCGCATTTTCTGAGATTTGATCTGTCACCCACCCCTCCCCCCATGCAGCCTGCCAGCCCTCAACTCAGGTCAGGACAATGGCCCAACCCTGCGCCTCTTCACACCTCTGTGATGGCCCATCAGCTCCCACACGGACTCACCCTCCCCACTCCATCCCCCGACACACTGCTGACATCATCACCACCAACACCTCTGTCCCCCTGCACAGAGCCAAGCCCACCTCTCTCCTTCAGTGCAGTCCAGGTGAGGAGAGAGCTTAAGAAGATCAGGCCCAGGAAAGCAGCTGGACCGGACGGCATCAGCTCCAGGCTCCTTAGGTCCTGTGCAAACGAACTGTGCGGGATCATGGAGCATGTCTTCAACCTGAGCCTGAGGCTGCGGGTGGTACCACAGCTCTGGAAGACCTCTTGCGTGGTACCAGTGCCCAAGACACCACGCGCTACAGACCTCAGCAGCTTCAGGCCAGTGGCTCTCACATCCCACCTCATGAAGACACTGGAGAGACTCATCCTGGGACACCTCCGCTCTGCTGTGGGCCCAGCGATGGACCCGCTGCAGTTCGCGTACCGTTCTGGCATTGGAGTGGAGGACGCCATCATCCACCTGCTTCACCGCTCTCTCACTCATCTGGAGAAACCTGGCGGCGCTGTGAGGATTCTATTCTTTGATTTCTCCAGCGCGTTTAACACCATCCAGCCGGGGCTCCTGAGGGTGAAGCTGGAGAATGCTGGGGTGGACTACAACCTGACTGACTGGATCCTGGACTATCTCACAAACAGGCCCCAGTTTGTGAGAGCCTGTGACTGTGTGTCTGAAGTCCGGACCTGCAGTGTGGGGGCGCCTCAGGGCACGGTGCTCGCGCCCTTCCTCTTCACCCTCTACACTGCTGACTTCAGACACAACATGGACAGCTGTGTCCTTCAGAAGTTCTCTGATGACTCTGCCATCATCGGACTCATCACGGACGACGATGACGCAGAGTACAGAGGACTAACGCAGGACTTTGTAGACTGGTGTCAGCAGAACTATCTTCTCCTCAACGCCGGGAAGACCAAGGAGATGGTGGTGGACTTCCGTCGACGCCACTCTACTCCACCCGCACCAGTGAACATCCAGGAAAGGGACATTGAGAGAGTGGACTCATACAAGTACCTGGGTGTTCATCTGAACAATAAGCTGGACTGGACTCACAACACAGACGCACTGTACAAAAGGGGCCAGAGTCGTCTCTACCTCCTGAGGAGGCTTAGGTCTTTTGGAGTGAGAGGGCCACTCCTGAGGACCTTCTATGACTCTGTGGTGGCATCAGCGGTACTGTACGGTGTGGTCTGCTGGAGCAGCAGCATCACGGAGAGGGAGAGGAAGAAGCTGGACAAGATCATCAGGAAATCCAGCTCAGTCCTGGGCTGTTCTCTGGACTCGGTTCGGGAGGTGGGGGACAGGAGGGTCCTGGCCAAACTCAGGTCAATGCTGGACCATGAGTCCCACCCCCTGCAGGAGACTCTGTCAGCTCTGGAGAGCAGCTTCAGTGACAGACTGATCCACCCTCGCTGTGTGAAAGAGAGGTTTCGCAGATCTTTCCTTCCTGCTGCTGTTAGACTCTACAATGAACACTTTTAACCTGGTGCAATAATCCCATTTGCAATACACAAAACGGACACTTATATTTATTTGTATCCATATTGTACATACTTTTAATGCATGCACATCTTTATTTATTTATTTTATTTATTTATTTATTTTAAATCCTTCTGTGTGAACTTTTTCTGCACTGTCCTATAATGAGTGTTGCAACACTGGAATTTCCCCACTGTGGGACAAATAAAGGATTTCTTATCTTATCTTATATGCCTCCTGGGCCTTTCCTGTCAGCATGCACTGCAGCAAGAGAACCTTTTCTGTGACAGGCCACTGCCTCACCCCAGACACATGCTCAAACAATGTCAAAAACATATCAGGGTCCTGGTCATTAAACCTGAAAACTAGGCAGAGATTAGCAGTCATCTCAGTGCCTTTACATGCATGCACAGACCCAGACCCGCCAGCACGCTCACACTGGACTGTTTATCCAAAACCCTGAGCCCTGCCAGCTCTATCTCCAGCTGGAGCACCCACTCCCTCTGCTCAAACATGAGCACATTCTTGTGCATCACTGACATCCCTGTCAGTTTCTTTGCTGCCCCTGACCATGGCATAGCCACTGCCCCGCCAGGCTCTTTTTTCAGCACCCGCATCTCAAACAAAGACACCATAATGAATGCTTTAAGCTCATCTTTAAGCATCCATCCTGTACCTTGAGTGAATAATGCCCTGCTATTACATCCAACTGGTCCCTTTTAAAGGTCTCCAAAAAGTTAGCACTAGGCGCATCATAAAAATCTGAAAAGTCCATATTGAACCACAATCAACAAAGAGAGTAAGCCTTGCACTGATTAGACACACACTACCAGTAATGCCCAAGACTTTCCCTCTGACTGCCAAACCAAAATCTAACTAAGCTTAGCCTAGTCTTCGTGCAGTTCGTGGTGGGTTGATTAAGGACAAAACCAGTGGGACACACAGCCCCCTGCAAACAGACCACTGCATGCAACCCCACGGAGTGCTCCCAAGAAGGCTGTAGAGACAGCCAACAGTAACCAGCCCCTGCCACACTAAAACCACAGCAGGCACAAACCCATAGAGGGAAGATGGCTTTATTCCTACCTGGGAACTCCCAGTTTAATGTGAATCTAAACCAGCACTCACATTAACTCTGCGAGGTGACTATAATGCCCAACAGACTTACCGACAAACCCCATCTGTCATGCCTGGCTCAAAGAGCTTGACACAAAGAAGCCCAGGACAGGAAGGTTACCAGTATAAAGTGATTTATTTACAATAGTTCTTAAACGATGTATAAACATAGGAGTAAATGTGGAAAAATAACTACGGAGTGAACAAAAACAGGGAGACAAAGGCAGGGTGGCAAAGCTGCAGCAGCAGCACCAGGGAGCGTACAGAGAGGCAAAGAGAGTGTGCAGATGCTGGGAGCCCATCTTTAAATGCTCTGAATGTTTGGTGGTGGTCGGGGCTGGTGGCGTGGATTGGCACGTTTCCATTAGCATGCCCCAGGGCAGCTACAAACATCAGCCAATTGTACACAGAGATCCCAGAAAAAAGGCAAGATGGTGATCCCACCTTTTTTCAACCATTGACTGATTTACACAGCTTAACCCCACAGCTACACAGCTTACTTAGACTGTTTTACATTAATACCCATCTATTACCCAATTCTTCTCACTGCTGTATGGTTTGTAATGTCTTGTGCTTTTTCCTAGATCACATTCTTGTTTTAAAACAAGTTCAATTGTGAAATAAATCCCTCTGAGAGACAGATAATATTTTTAGCCCCTGTTTTTGATTGCATGTGAGAGAACAGAGATGCAGGGGAAGGACAAGGAGAAGGCGCACCGTATGTCTTCAAAGATAAGTTTTCCAACAAAGAAAAAGGGGCCTGGCTGTTGAATGGAACATGGTTTTTAGATACAGAACAACTGAGTGATGGTTTGGATGATTATAGTTTCAGATTTCAGCATCTGCTTTCAGCTATAGAGAATTTTAGAGAGCAGAGTATGACAGCATGGCCAATGGATGACCTTACAAATTGTGATTGGCGGATGTTTGAGGTGTCTGAAACACACACAGCCATGTTTGGCAAAAGGGTGAGAATTGAATCGTCTTTACTGACAACATGATAATAACCAGTCATTGGGGGGACAACAAAAGATAAGATAAGATAAGATAAGACTTTATTGATCCCACTGTGGGGAGATTGCAGTGGTTACACCAGCAAAATTAAATAAATAAATAAATAAATAAATATAACCAAGTGCAGAAATACAGGCAGAAACATTCAAGAGTTAAAAATATATAAAAGCGTATCTGGTATTTATATTACTTGTTCTGTACATATATACATACTATTTGGATATTTGCAATACAGTTGTACATGATATTGAAATGATACCACAGACTATATTTCTAAAAATAAAACTCAACGACCTTGGACAAACCTTTTCTAATGTCACCATTTGGTCAATGAACTGGAATGACGGAGCCTGAAAATGTGAGACTACTGTCACCATGTTGTGGAGGGAGTTAAGAAGAATGAGGAAGAAAACCGGAATTTTCAGAAAAGACCTACCACATCCACTAACAGTGTTATAACAAACACCATCAAGTCACTTCGGACGCTGAAGGTGAATGTCTGTGGGACTGAGGATTTTTGGACTCATCCTCTAGTGGCCGTCAGGCGTATTACTCTTTAACATAATTGTGCACTGTCTTCACTGCCCATTGAGTTCAGCATGGTAGCAGCTCAAGCATCCCTACACATCCAGTGACAGCAAAGTAGAATGTCCCCCTAACACAGTAGCAGCGACCCAAATACATGTACAGTAAATACACTTCACAAGAGTCGATGTACGGATGGCCATGTTGGCCATCCGTACAGCGATTTCCATTCATGAATGACACGTTTTTTTTTTCAGAACCATATGCTTCATTTACCTGCAGACACCGTTGATGCGAGTTCACGCTGCTTTGAAACTGTTCCTTGAATTCATCCTCTTTCATGTTTATTTGTTTGGGTGCATACTGCATTGAAATCATGTGTATATCGTGTCTGCTTTTTACCTTCACTGCTTCAGCGGGCGATTAAAAATGAATGAGAACTTTATTTAGTGCAAGGCATTTCACGGTGCCAGTCAAGTGAAGTATTGGTGCTTGAATGAATGAACTGTGAGTGGTGTGTGTGTGTGTTAGGGGTGTGGGGGTTGCAGAAAGGTTCCTCCTGAGCCGGTGGGGGTGATGAGACAAATGGATGTGGGGTTACTGCTGGGTTAAACCAGCCTGTTGTCAGGTCAGACAGAGTTCAGCGGCAGAAAGGCTAGAAAGCAGCTGCTCAGGTACGATGGGATGAACGGGATGCTGAGGTTTAGTCAGACAAAACCGCTGAGATGGAATTCCCCCACAGAGACCCTGAAGGTAGACCACAGAGGATACCAGGGTTTAGGGAATCACAATTAAATCCAAGGGAAATCAAAACCTTTGAAACTGAGAGCTAAACAGAAGAGCCTCTTTCAGGAATGGGAAAACAGATTCAAATCTGGCTATAATAGCATGACTCTCCTCATTCAGTCAGCAGATACTTGTAGCGCTTTGCCATATATTTTTTTTATTGTTATCTGTCTGTCCGTCTGTCTGTGACACCTCTTGTAAACACTCGAACTCTGGGGGAAAAAAAGCTGGAACCTTAAAATTTGTCCCATACATACATCATGTATAGAGCCTGAACAAATTCTGACCTATTCTGTGACCTACTTTTCGAAGGTCAAATGTCTGAAAACACCATCACTCTGTTCAAATGCAGAAGAAGCCTTCTGCATTTGAACAGGAGGGGGCACTCCACTGTGTGCGACCCAGAAGTCCACCCAGTGGTTAGGTGTGGATTTTAAACCTGTCTTTGTTGATTTTAAGTTGTGTCTTTACATGGTGGTGAGTGAGAGTGAATCATTTGTGAGTCAGCGATGAGTTTTATTGGAATACTTTCAGAGTTTTTACCCCCTCAGCCTGTTGAGGGGGATATTGTTAATAGTTCCTGATGTGACAACACTACTCCTTGGTGTTTCTATGTGTCGTGAAAGGGAGGGACATGACACACCCGAAAGAATGACTCTGAGCTGGGAGTTCCTTCTTCCCCTTCAGACTTCAAAAGCCGGTGTGATACCTGTCAGTACCTGAGTTCACATATGCCTGTTTAGATTTTTTATGGAACCTGCTTGGTGTGAAATTTTTACTTTGCACAGTTTACACGCTGCTCTTGTCTAACTGTCTATGATATTAAAATGCCTCCAAATTGTACTTCTTTTACTCAGTTTCCTCACCTTTGCAGTATGCAATCTGTTGCACAAGCTTCTCTTGCTCTAACCCGTTTCCCTCACTCCTATGTCCAGACAGACTTCTTTGACCCTGCCTGGCAACAAATGATGGCTGAAATGTGATTGGTTAAAAGCTTTAATATAAAAATACATGTGTGGAAGCAGCACAACCAGGGGAAAAGCTGCAAAAGGAAGCAGATAGACCCTTTATTTAATTATTTAATAAGTATTCATGGACAAAATATAATTAACATCAGTCTGTGATTCAGATATCTTTTATGCCAGCAAAGAAGGCCTTGCAGGCCCTGACGGCCCACCACTGATATTATACCTATATATATATATATATATATATATATATATATATATATATATATATATATATACATATATATATATACATATAGATAGATAGATAGATAGATAGATAGATAGATAGATAGATAGATAGATAGATAGATAGATTCATTCATTTTCTGAACCTGCTTTATCCTCACTAGGGTCACGGGGGTCGCTTGGAGCCTATCCCAGCTACATAGGGGCGAAGGCGGGGCACACCCTGGACTAGTCGCCAGTTCATCGCAGGGCTGAACATATAGAGACAAACAACCACTCTCACATTCACACCTATGGGCAATTTAGATTAACCAGTTAACCTATTAGTGCATGTCTTTGGATGGTGGGAGGAAGCCGGAGTACCCAGAGAGAACCCATGCAGACACGGGGAGAACATGCAAACTCCACACCGAAAGGTCCCACCCCCCCATCAACTGGTGTTGGAATCGAACCCAGGACCTTCTTGCTGTGAGGCACGAGTTCTAACCACTGCACCACAGTGTCGCCCTACATATATATATATATATATATATATATATATATATATATATATATATATATATATATATATATATATATATATATATATACACTCACACACAAAGGTTGTTCATTTGACTATAGCACATAAAATAGACACTTGGGGGTTTGAAAATTTGCATCAAACCACGGGTGACCTCTAAACTCTGCATGTGATAAAACTGATACAAATTGGGAACAAACTGTAGGTGCTGTTCCAATGTATGGCCAATTAAGGGAAGTTGTGGGAATGAGGGGGCTTCTGGATGCTTAGTAATTTCCCTGATGATTTCTGGTGGACACTGATAAGAGACAACTGAACCTTGATGGACAGGTCCAAATTCAGAGTCAACTATGGTCATGTCAGAGAGGCCACTTAAGATTTTGCAGATTCCAAGTTGCTGGCTGCTCAGTTGACTTTCCAAACTTCTGATCTTAGCTTCCAGTTGCCTGATGGTTTTGGCAGCAGCACCGGCATCCACTACAACTGCGGTACCTAGGGCGTAGTTGTGCTCTGCAGCTGGTGCTTGGTTGACTTCGATAGTAGTCTGCTTGTCCTCTTCTTCCACAGCTGAGACGTCATCTTGATACTCCTCACTTAGTCCACAGCGTACATTAACCCGATCATAAACACACTGGTGAATCATATAATTATTCCAGAGCTGGCTCACCCTATAAGTGAATTAAGCAACTGCTTAGGGCCCCGCAGCCACCAGGGGGCCCCAAACTCATCATGTCATGTCATTTGATTTGTTGATGATCTGGCAACGCCCAACAGTGAAAATGGTGATTTTAATGAAAACCTAGCAACCCAGGACGAAGCGATTAGTCAGTTTGTTGGAGCAAGGGGTTTCACCATGTCCAAACCACTATAACCGTCGAGTGCTAATACACACAAGAAGAAAAAACTTGAAGAAGAAAAGCAGCAACTCTCTCAAGGTTATGTGAAATACATTTTTCCACGAACACATAATGACAACAAATGCTTCATGGTAACTCGGTGGAGTATTTGAGCGCTGTCTTTTTAGTGTTCGGCTACAATGTAATGCAACGCTGCCATGAGTCATTATCAATACCGCTTTCAACTGTTTGTATGCAATAAACACTATGCTATGCCAAAAGCATTTTGTCATGCATTGCCATGCATATCAAATGCATTTTTGTGAAACTGAAGTGGCTTTACTATTCCTCTAGCTCTCCAGGCCCACTCCACTGCTGTATGGGCCACATAAATGTATCATTCCGCACAGAATATTAAACGAAGGGTCCTCATCCCTCCTTATTAGCCTCACCCAAGACTTGTGGAGCAGTTTGTCTTTTGGAAAATTGTGTAATCTGAGGTACGGCTGTCTTTGTTTTGACGTTGAGCAACCCAGTACACTACAATAACAGCGGCGAGAGGAGGCAGCCACATTGTTTACCCTATAAACCTAGCAACCGCCGGAAGTGGTCATACACTGCTCGGCGATTGTCAGTGTCCCAGAACCAGGAAGTGTGACATAGGCCTATCCACTGATTCCTACTGGTCCTTGTCAAAATAAAAGCAACACTTGTTCTGATTTTCTGTGTGAGAATCAGAGTCCTAACTTTCTCTAATGGCATCCTGCGGTATGACCATAACATCTGAAAACTTAGTGACGGAAACTGAAACTATATGGTATTTCCAAAGTAAAAGGGTTATTTTTAATGTTGAATCGTGATTATGACAGACTTTTCAAGTCTGCTGTGACCAAATGCAGATTTCAATTTATTTCAATTTATTCATTGGATTTCAATTTATTCAAACTGATTTTCTCTTACAGAGACACACACACACACACACACACACACACACACACACACACACACACACAGTAGAGTTTTTCAAAATAAAAGCCTTATTAAACGGCTAAATGATGAGTAATAGCTTCCCCCCACTTTTATGACATGCTCACCTGTTTGTTAAACTTCAGTTAATTAAAACTGATTCTCTCTCACAGACAGGAGGGATGAAAGGAGGGGGGACATGAAAGGATGGGGTCTGGACCCCGGACGGAGAGGTGTAAGTGGTGCGAGAGCTGAGGTGTGATGTGATGAGAAGCACAACCGGGCTGGAGTGCAAGGTCCTGCCCAGTGCTGCGTGAAGCTTTAATGTAATAATTAATAATATTTTGTTTACTGCTTAACATGCATTTAACATTTTCTTTGTCACTCTACTGTTTAATTTCAGAGAGGAGGTTCTACAGACAATTGCTGAATGCCCAGAAATGGAATGTCTACCTGTGAGACCCAAGTGCATGTCACTTGCATATGTGTATATTTCTTCTCTGTCTTTTACATAAACTGCCCTCCAGACTGCTGATTTGGAGTGATCAACCATCTAGCTGCCTCATGCTAATTTTTATTTTTGTACATATTTGCGCTTGTAAAAACAAATATTTACTTACTGTGACCTTATACCGATTTTGACAATAATATTGTGGCTCATTCTGCCTTTTGGGAAATTTTATACATTGTTAAACTGTATGACAAATGAATCAACTATTGAAACACTAGCACACAACAGTTTCAATAGACAAATACCCCAAAATATACAAACATTTGAAAACTAAAAAAAAAAAAAAAAAAATCTTACAATATATCCACAATTGAATATAAATATAAGAAACTATAACAACAAAAATTAACAAACTTTGTACTCCAGGTTTATAACCTGTGTACTGTCCAGGGGGGTCAGGAAATTTATTTCTGATCGGGGTCACAAAGCAACTGGGAATCACCCTCCTGTTTCCCCAACCAAGTGACCCATGTTGCCAGAATATCAAATCTCTGTAGGCAGCAAATCTGTATTCCCTGTTGTCATTTCTGGGCTGGATGGCTTGGCCCAGTAGAGTGACATCCTCCCCATATTGTCAATGGAAACAAAGGGGGCCCTCATCTAGGCAGTAGAGGGAGAAATGAGGTAAAGTGGATAGTTCTTGGCCACAACATGTGTTTTCCACATCTGTGGGCATTTCTTGGCAGTTGCCACAGGTGCACCAAGGTAATCCCTAGTTGGTGGTCTGAGGGATTCCCTGTCTTTGACAGTGCAACTCCATTAAATCAAACATGAGTCCAGGTTGTCTTTCCACCATGAAGATCGACAGTTCCAGTGGCTCCTCCATTTCCCTTATCTCTCTCTGAAAATATACACAATTAGATAGTTCACATATACAAAGTGGACAGACAAATGCAAGTTTAAACTGAAAGATACTACTTTTTACAATGGCAAAACATGTTAGATATTAGAAGATGATTGACAATAGTGCAAAGGCAATATTGACCAAACCTGCACTCCTGTGAGAACAGATTAAAAGTATTACTTGAGTCATTATTTACACAAAGATAATTATTATCTTTCTTCTTATTATTATCTATATAGATAATAGTAATCTTTTGTGTGAATAATGACTCAAGTAATTCTTTTACTTCAGTTGTTGAGATATTAACATGATATATATAGGCTACAGCAATTAAACAGCATCACAGATCATATGTAACAATTTTACTTAGGCATACACAACACAACATAAATTTAGGTATACACAACATAAATTAGTCACACGAAACAGTGATGTAGTCCATAAGCCTACTTGCATAGTCTATAACCTATACGTAGGGCATAAAATTGACATCTGGCAAGTGCCAATGGTGAGTAAAAAATAATTTGGCATGTAAAACAAAAACACACAGCTGCCAGTGGCCTTTGGAAAATTTGGAATTGCATGTGAGAACAATCGGCTCCTCTGCTGACTAGGCAGCCACTTCTTCCACATTGCATGTGAGTTCGAGTTTGAGGACGGGAGGGGTGGGGAAAACCCCTCCACGTCCTGCACGAGAACCACCGCAAGCGAGATCGAGATGCCCGTCTCCCCCAGGGACCCGTGAGACAGACCCGTCCGCGCCTCGGTGTAGCGGTACTCGGGTCAGGTACTCACCGTTCCGCTCTGAAAAGTCGATCTTATCCACTATTACTCGATAATGCAAAATTAAGAGAAAATCGATCCAAAATCGCCCTAGTATTCATAGAGCATTTTAGACAAACGTCTCTGGTCCGTGGAGTTCATTTCATTTAGACTAAATCCCGGTTGATGTTTTTTTTTTTTATTCTTTTCCCTTTTCCTCCAGGTTAAACAGAACATTCCTGTTAAAGCTGTGACAGATTTGACTCACTCAGTCAATGTCAAAGGTTGCACTTTTTAATATTTTTACTACATGATGATGCAATAAAATGGCAATAATCTAATTTTATCTGTATGTAACTATATTCTTTTAGTGATTTTTAAGGTGGATTTTCATAACAAAAACCTATGGTAATTATTTTAAGTCAAATAAGGCAGTGGTCCCCAACCCCCGGTCCCTGGACCGGTACCGGTCTGTGGACCATTTGGTACCGGGCCGCAAAGAAAAAAAAAAAAAAGATGCTTAATATTGAAGCAATTTTTTCCATTAGTCTTCCGGAGATTTTATTTTGAAAAGCGACTGTTTCCGCCCTCGCCTCACAACCACTAAACTCTGTTGTGCCATTTTATGAATCAGTAGAAACACAAGTTAAAGAAATGAGCCAAAAACAAAATTCAATGGAGAACTTTTTCAGGAAGAAATGAGGAAACGATGAGGCTGCAGAAGGGTCACAGACTGCCTGCAAACAGAAAGCTGCATTTAGAAGGAAATATCAGGATTCCTGCCTAAGTTACAGGTTCATCACAACAGGTGACACACAAGCGCCTCCAAACTGCTCCGGCATATCAATCCATGTTTGAGACAACTTCAAACCTCTGTGCATTCTGGATTCAAGTCAAAGCAGAATATGCGGATATTGCCACAAAAGCCCTGAAAGTCCTTCCTCCGTTTCCAACCTCATATCTTTGTGTGGCTGGGTTTTCTGTGATGATGAATTACCAAGTAGTAGACTGGATCATCAGCCCCAGATGGGACTGTCTAGTTGCAGGGAAACAAGTCCAGGGTTCCAACTGATAATGCATTAGGGTGAGTTGATATACTGTAGAATCATTGTAATTGTCTGATATACAGTGTAAGTGTTTCAGATCACATGCTCTGAACTGACAAAGGTTTTTGTTATTGGAAGCCCCGCACCCCCCACCTCTTACTTTAGGGGAACACAGGTGACACCAATCAGGGGTGGGGCCAACAATCACACTGGCGGGAAAACACACAAAGGGAGGAAGTCAGAGTCTGAAACAAGAGGGAAGAGATGTGCACAAAATAAGTGCAAGACAGGACCAAATGTGAACGACTCTAACTTAACATAAAATGACTAATCAAACAATGACAAAACACTGAAAACCTAAGATGAAACCTGAAACACTAAACATTAACATGACTAACACACCTGATGAGACATGACACCCTGTTATGGCTAAATACTACCAAATTGTAATACTTCTAAATAGTAATTTTTTAATATTAAATAGTACAAACATTGCAAATAGCTCAGTCATAACACTTTCAAGGGGGTGAGTATTTATGCAGTCACTTGTTTTTATACTAAGTATTTTTTTTAAATGACCATAAATTATTAATAAAATTGTAGAATTTAGTTTTCACTATGGCAATAAAGTATTTTTCATAATATGCCGTATAAGCTGACTCGAAACCACAACACAACACCAGACTGTAAACTACCACCCGTTGGTTTATTCCTAGCTTTGATCAGACCTGCTGGAAGTCTGCTTCATTGTTTGCTTACCTGTTTTTCGTCTGCCTCAGTTGGAACCTCCCTGCTGCATCCAATCTCAGTTAGTGTGTCCATCGTCACCAAAGTCTGTCTCCTTTTTGTACGAGTCTACTTGTTCATCTCCACTGGTTGCTGTGCCTGGCTTCCATCATCTGGCTCACCACCAGCTTTGCCGTCCAGCTCCCCTTCTCTGTGCCTACCAGTCCGCATGCCCCATTCTCTCACTCTGCCCAGTCAGTGTACTTCTGTCTGCTCTTTGTTTAGTGTAGTTAGCAATTGATGTTTCTTTTGCCCTTATTGTCTGTGCTAGTGTGGGTTACTGTTTGCAGTTTGAGCTTTCTGTTGTGAATTGAGGTGATTTATTTTTGTAGCATCATCCCCCTCATCCGTTTCCACTTCCTCTATTGTGAATATAATATTTTTTCAGCCCTTTGGCTTTTGGGTTTTTGGTGTTGCACCTTATTTGATACATCCTTTAGTATTGTAAATTTAAGTAATACATTTATTTCTTTAACTACTGATCTGCTAAGTTATTTGTCAGCGCCTGAGCCTCTACACCAGAATTGTGACACTATGATTTTCTTTTTCTGGTTTCTACCTACTCCAGGTGCAGTTACATCATAAATCAATGCTCTTCACTCTTAAATATTAATAGAAACTGATAAAATAGTATATTTTTTATGACAGGCATTAATCAAAGTCAAAATGCCATCTCCCAAACATTGAACGGTTTAGTTTTGTCAGTCTTTAAAGCCACAGCGAGTCACATCAGCACCAATATCATTTTAAGATAAAATTATAGTTTTAAATAAAAGAAGTACGACTCCACTTCAGCAGCCATAATGGAAATACACCAGTGATTTTCCTGGGTCATTTCACCACCAAATAACTGCCACTGAGCTCTTTTCTTCATATCTTTGCTGTTTTATACTCATTTCATTTATGAATAGAGAGTGATAGGTTTTTATCTGTACAACCTTTATCCTTACATCAGTCATTGCTAGGATATTAGCACCGTGGACTCTAGGGATGGACAAATATGAGAATAGATCACCACCAGAGAGGGTAGGTGAGAAGAGGCAGGAGCTGGAAGGAAATAGTGCGATGGATAGAGGGCATAGAACAATAAAATATGCATCAGGGCTCTCGTGAAATTTTAATCCAGACTGTTGACTGGAGGTTGACCCCTCTGCAACCCAACACTTGCAGGAGTGAAAATATCTACTGTGGGAGGCTCAGAGATGGAGCAGCATGGAGAAATGACCTGGAAAAACCCAGTAATGAGGCCTACTTGAAGTGTAGGCTAATAATTTTATCAGTCTGAGCATCACTTAACTAGCCTACTTAATCTGCAAAGAGTGTCAGAGGGGAAAAAGAAATGGTAGACTGGGAAAAAAAAAAAGGCCATAGCTGCTTGTAATTTCACTGACCCCAACTTCCCCATCAGCAGTCACATTTTTTTTTGGCTAATGCTTGAATTAATTAATATTAGATTATATGGGCCTTTCTGTGTTGAATTTACATGTTCTCTCTGGGTACTCCTGTCATCATATCATTAAGCAGGCAAAGACTGAATATAAAACTTTTATGTCTGCTATCAAAATTAAATTTTCGGGCCTTCCATGTGTATATTTTTCTGTGTTGTTGAGGTTATACTAATATATTGTGATCTGACTGAGCTGTGCATTGCTTAATGAAAACACATGACCCTTTGACAATGGCTTTCACTCCTCATGCTTTTGGAGTTTTGTCCAAATATATAAATATTCTCACTTATAGCCCTGTTTCACAGAACCATAACTGGTACCATTATAGTCTCACTCAAACCCACTGTTTTTGTCCACACTGTATATTATATATTTTAAACTTTATCTTACTTGTTTATTCCCTACCTTACGTGTTTATTTTATTCTTTTAATGCATGCTTACTTACTCCATGTTCTGTGCATGCACCAAACCACTGAAGCAAATTCCTCATAATGTGAACCCTGTTTACTAACATGGCAATATACATGATTCTGATTCTGAAAAGCCAACATGGCGATAACACAACTGCCAGCTTCAGAACCAATGGGTAATGTCACTATGGCTACATGGACTTTTTATTTTCACTTTTTATTCAGTAATGTGTTGATACGTGAAAACCTGGTAAATTAATGTAGAATAGAATAGAATAGAATAGAATAGAATAGAATAGAATAGAATAGAATAGAATAGAATAGAATAGAACCACTGCTTCTTCACATCAAAAGGAGCCAGTTGAAGTGGTTCGGGCATCTAGTGAGGATGCCTCCCGGATGCCTCCCTGGGGAGGTTTTTTGGGCGTGTCCAACCGGGAGGAGACCTCAGGGCTGACCCAGGACAACCTGGAGGGATTACATCTTGCGGCTGGCCTGGGAAACGCCTCGGGATTCCCCTGGAAGAGCTGGTGGAAGTGGCTGGGGAAAGGACTGTCGGGGCTTCTCTGCTGAGGCTGCAGCCCCTGTGACCCAGACCTGGATAAGTGGAAGACAATGAGTACGAGTACGAGTATGAGTACGAGAATAGCGTATACATAAACGTATAAACCTCTGACTAATTTTCACTCTGTACATGTTACGACCCTGAGGTCCTATATGTATGTTTTGTTTGTTATGTCATCCCACACTGGCCTGTAGAGGGCCAGTGTGGGATGAGTGTGTATGTGTTAGAAGTGCGTGTGCTTTAGTGTAGGTGGCTGTCTCGGATTGGAGGAACACACGTGCTGCGGATTGGCCATCCTGAAACGCACTGTCCGCTAATTGGTGGAGAAAGACGGAGTCAGCCTTTTTAAAAGGAGCCAAATGACAGCCCAGCCCCGCTCCTCGACCTCGCCCTGCTCCCAACCAATGCCGCTAGTTTTGTTTTGTGATTTCTGTGAGAGAGAGAGTTTCGGAATTTCGGCATGTTTTGATCATATTGTTAATAGTTTGTATATAGTCACTGCAGCAAATGGTAAGGGTGAGAAGTCGATTTTATTTTATCACGTTTTCTCCTGTTTTGATGTAGGAGACCAGGTTAGACCTGTGTGTTTTGGTTTCTTTATATTGATTAGGGAAATTTAGAGTGTTTGAGTTGGTTTTGTTTGTTATTTTGGCATTGCTCACCCTAAAATAAATAAATTGCTGCTCGGTTTTGTTTTAACAACTACTGTCACAGTCTTCTTTTGGAGTGGAATTCGAGTGGGAGTCATTTTATGTTATGCCCTTTTGTACCCCTAGACTAGGGCATAACAGTACATATTGACAACATAAAATCCTTACTTTAAAAAATATACACATAAACATATATTTTATAGACCGGATCTCTGTACACATCTACTCGTGTATGTGTGTATATATATATATATATATATATATATATATATATATATATATATATATATATATATATATATATATATGTATGTATATATATATATATATATATATATATATATATATATATATATATATATATATAATTTATTTATTTATTTATTTATTTATTTATTTTTTTTTTTTTATTTATTTATTTATTTTATATTATTCTTCAACCCGTTGTTGTCCTTGTTTCTTGTCAAATGTTTGTTTATATTAGGTCTATGTTTAAGTGTGTTTGTGTTGAAATTGGCTAAGAAAAACCGAAGCCAAATTCCTTGTATGTGTTCACATACTTGGCCAATAAAGCTGATTCTGATTCTGATCTATTACTATTAGATGCTGAATTTACAATCTAGCTGTACTCAATTTACCCCCATATATATATATATATATATATATATATATATATATACCCCCTATATATATCTGAAAAAAAATTTAAAAATTTATACATTCATATATAAAACACACCCCTTCAAGCTGTACTGATTTTTTTCTCGACAATTTTGTTGTTTCTTTATAATTTATTATAATAAATTTCACTTTATTTGGATATTCAAAACTACATAGTTAATGGGGTAAGTTTCCCCCATTTACCAGTCTGATTCTCTCCATGTCTCTTGCTATCTTTCCTCTCTCCAAATGTGTTACATTATGGTGTTATCACTACCCCTTTTGAGTGATTATTTGATCTCTCACAATGCTTGTCAAGTGTTGTTTGTGGTGAAAATAAATATTTCTTTTTTTGCTTGAAGCAAATGTATTTTCTCTAGCTTTTCTTCTAAGTGTACACCACGATGCTCAATTTCTGCATTAAAATCCCAATTTTTATTTTTATTTTTTTTTGGGGGGGGGGGGGGGGGGGGGTGTAGCCAGGCAGCCTCCAGGTGGCGATTTTGTTTGTCACCTTTTTCAGCCCTCCTGAGTTTGCAGGTCTGCTACTGTAAATGCACAAGTACTTTGTTAAAGAGGCAGAAAATATAAGATTGTTCTTCTTTGTGCTCCTTTTCATTCATGATGTGGTCAATTTGCTGACACGTACAAACAGGGTTTCTTTTATGAACAGGGAAATTAGAATAATTTTTAAAAACTTTTTCAGCTGTAAAACTGGACATTTTTCTATACATAGGAGTAAATTAATGATTGATATGTAATTGCAATTGAATTTACTGTTGTCAATGGGAAGGTCCTTGTTGGCACAGTGAAAACTATTCTGGTTACGTCCTGGTCCTGCCATTGTGACCAACTGTGGGTGCACACTAATGTTTTGCACAGTCGGTACACTGCGGCATTCAGACAATCAACCACATATGAATTCCATGTTACAAAAAGTGATAAGTAATGTTGGAATATTATTGACTTTTTCTGGAGATAAAACTCCTGTCAGCAGTTTTATATATGTGCCTTTTATCACTGAAGCATATGGAGAAAATTAGAGCTTAAGTGATTAATCAATTAATTGACTCAAATAAATTTTTAAAAATTAGTTCAATAACAATTTTCCTGAATCGCAACTTTCTTTATTTAATTTTGCTTGAATATTGGTTCCGCTGTTGAGTTTCACAAGGACACTTATTCTGATACACATGACGCTAGGGTCAACACAAACAACACAGAGCGGCTTCCATCACCTTTCTCACTCTACATTTATATGACAATCTCTAAATAAAGAGCAGACATTTTGAGCAATCTGAATTTGAGGTGAGACAATTAATTGATTAAGTTACTCAGATCGATTCGATTCGAATCGAAGCTTTGTTTCCTTAATTTTGCTGCTGTTATGCATTGGTTATCGTGTTTCATACAAATGCAATGCGCATGATGCCAGGATCAACCCCAACAAATATGGAGTGTAGCTCAGAAGAGACAAGGACAAAAAGGCAGAAAATGTCTATATGTTCACTTTTCTTCACTGGAACCATCACTTACCTCATTAAACTTTTAAGTTTTAACACAAACATTAAAAATATTCAGCTTTATGTTTTTTCAGTTGTATGTTAGTTCTATGTTCAGTTGTTAGTAGGGGAGACCGGGGACAGTTGTAACTTTTTGACATTTCTGTCTCTAACTTTGAGGTCTTTTAACCCAGTGTCTTCAAACTAAACTAGCTTCAAGTATCTGCTAATAAATAACCTAGCCTTGTCTGTGCAACACAAATAGAAAATGCTTGACTTACTCTCCAACACAAGGAGTGAAATGTTACAACTGACCCCATAGTCCGGGTCAGTTGTAACATACAGTACCTTTCAGTAAAATGTAATATTATGAAATCAGGACTATGGCAATGACGTAAGAGCTTGACTGACTGACGGAAAGAGTTGGGTTTTGTTTCATAAAGCCGGAAAACCAATCTGGACCAGCAGCTGCAGTCTCATCCCATGATTTTGGATGTTTGCAGCCATATTTTTCTGTAAACTGATATGCAAGTTCTCTTACCTGTAATGTTAACCATGTAAAAAATGTAAAAAAAAAAAAAAAAAAAAAAAAAAATCCCTATTCAATATATAATTTATGTATTGCCACAAGTGTAACTTTCATAAATTCAGCCTGACTTATCCTTTACCAGTTCGTATGTGCTTATCTCTCAGAGACACAGTCCATAGTTTATATTAGCAGCGCCTTTCAGATACTCTGTCAAAATCTTTTCTTGTTCATCAGTGAACACCTTTGTTGCAGTGTTGTAGCCTACTCGTGGAAGTTCACTTGATCCCTGATCTTCTAACTTCTTCCTTGCTTTGCAGAATCTATATAGAGTGACATGGCATATGCCATACAATTTTGCCACAGATCTGACTGACTTTCCGTGGACCTTTACATAAGTGGATGCCCTCTTCAAACTGTCGAGAGGCACCCCCCTGTCAGTCTTTCCGATACCTAGGCATATTATAAATTTAAAAATTTAGCTTGGGGTAGATTGTAACATTTTAGAAAGTGCTACAATCTACCCCAAGTAAGTTTGTTACCACTGTCCCTGAGTGCATTAGTGATGAGCTAGCTTGCCCTACGGCTAGAAGCTAAGACATTACCACAAATAACCTGAATAAAAGATAGCTAAACAGGGGCTCGTTTCTGGGTTAAATAGTGAACGCAGCCGTTTGAGCACCCTACAGCGTAAATAGTGAGCGAACGATAGGTTGGCGAATGCAGAGGCTTAACGAACGCAAACTCCGTTTCTGCGCTTGTTGCATTTGCTAAGCCATCGTTCGCTCACTATTTGTGTTGAAGGGTGCGCTAAAGAGGTGTGTTCACTATTTAACCCAGAACAGCGCCTCTGCTCCCGTTGTTTCCAGTCATCTGATCTGACAGCATTATGGTTAGAATGAAGAATTATTATAGGCTATCTGTGACCCCAGATCTGTGACCTGACCCCTTACCATCAACTGTCTGGATGGACCTCCTCACCCTCATCTGACTATAGATGTACCCCCTCAGCTGTCTGCATGTAATAATATTTCAAAGGAAATACATGACAGAAATGAAATGAAATTAAGCTACAAGTATAAATCCTCCTTCTAACGTGGACCTCTGAGGTCTGCATTAAAATCAGCCCTTTAGCGCGGAACTGGGCGAGTGCACACTTTTAACCAAGTAGCCCAGAAACGGAATAGCACATTTTGCATTGCGTTGGGGTTAACAAACTAACACACAAACACATTTTGCGTTGCGTTAGTTGTTAACGAACAAAGAGCAAGCCCAGAAACAGGATAGCGCAAAATGCGTTAAATGGACGCATTTTGCGTTGTGCTGGGCTTAACGATTTAACAAGCTAGTGCAGAAACGAGCCCCAGATACATAATCAACGTGACATACCTTTAATGAGTCAAACTACAATGCAAGCCATGTAATCATAAAAGTAATTTGAGCAAAAAAAATTACTTTCTTACCACAAAATTATGTTTTCCCTCACAAATTTTGATGTGTCTGCCTCACGGCCCTACAACTGTCCATGTGGACAAAGGACTAAACTGAGCATGTGCAGAATGAATCAGGTGAGTCCTAACTTGTTCCTGATTGGAGCAATTGCAAGTGTTACAACTGACCCGATTACAACTGTCCCTGGTCTCCCCTAAGTTAGTAAATTGGATCCAAATGTGTTGAAGACTGCAGTGCACATATTATTTGTAGATGTCATTTGATTTGTTTATCATTTGTATCTATAGATATTTTATATTCTTTTTTATACTGTTGTTATCATTGTTTTTTCTATATAGATATTTTTTTTATATGTATCGTTTTCTACTTTTTGTGGTTGGTGTTTCAGCTGGTTCTGGAATAAAGGACAAGTTATTTGTTATTGTCAGACACACTCTGTTTCACATAATGCTTTTTTATCCAGCTTTTTTTCCCCTGTTTTATTGAATCAAAGAAAATAATCGATAGATCAGTTGCTTACATAAATAACTGATTGCTGCAGCTCTGGAGAAAATGCTTTTGGGCAGTAGAAGGAGTCCCATGAGTGGTCACTGGGAGAACTGGAATGGTTGTTAGTGCTGTATCCAGTTCTCTTAATGCATTTGGTGCAAGTCTCAAGTGGCTGTTTGATGAACTGGAGTTTTTTGGCCCTTCTGGTTGATTTCATTTTGTGTGCAATATTTTGTAAAGTTTTCCACAATTCCCTCCTTGAAAAGCACATTGATCTGTCAAAATATGTGGAATACACACAACCTCACCAAAGGACAATCCCACATTCCAATATTTAGCTTTATCCTTTAGGGTATGGGACTATGGGATTATGGGACATATTCACTGCAGCATTCTTTATGCATTGTTACTCCTTTTATTTACATCATTTTTTGGACACAGTATTGCTGAACCAAGACCTGAAAGCATCACCACATCCTGACACAAGTTTGTGCAGTGGTCAGTAGGTCTGATGGGTGAATCACTTCCCATCATACTGGAACATGGTTTTAACTATTTGCATCAGATGTTGAGGTATGCTGAAATTCTGTGAGAAAATGTTAAAGAAAGCCATGTGTTGTCTATTTTGATCTCCATGCCCTATAATAAAACCGTCCATGGGAGCAACAGTCTAAGACTTTAATCTGTTGTGTTATTTAAAAGATGGCATATGTGCACACAGAAAAGTGTTATTGTTTTGTACAAACTAAGCCTAACATTTGACTAGAACCCCAGGAAATCAGTCTGTCAAAGTGTCTGGCTTCGGTAGAGGTTTATTCATGTTTGTAGAAAGTGATTGAAACACACTGTATGATAAGGTTTACTTATGTACATTAAGTTTTTAGTTTTTAATTGTCTTTAATGTTTTTACTGATGATGCTTGAACCTGTTTCCTCTGTTCCCTTGATATTCATTATCAGCATTTATCAGACTGTTTGTGTTTGTGTAGGCATACAAAGCAGATTGTGCAGGTGTGGAATGTGTTGAGTGTACTGTACTGTACATTCTGCTTCTGTGTGTTTATAGGCATGTGTGCAGCTTTAACCACTCCCTCCACCTCTAGTGCAATGGCCCAAAACTTCATTAATAACCCCTGTGTTTGCTGAATGGGGCTTCAGCAATCTATTGCGGTCTATTGCGATGTTGTTTTTGTTTGGCCCTGGTCACAGTGATTCCTGAGAGATGGCAGCATCATAAATCTACAGCTTATTCATGGAGCTAGCCTGACCTTTACAGCAACACTGAGAACAGAGGGAGAAGTGAAAGGAGAGATGGAAACGAAGGGAGAATAGTAGAAAAGGCCACAGGGAAAAAGAGAAAAGAGGGAGGGGGGAGGACGTTACAGAGTTTAAAGGTAGCACTGGTACAAAAGGGGATACGAATGATAAGGAGGTGGCAATACTCCACACATCCATTATTCCAACTAAAGTACACATACCTGCATTTAAAAAGAAGTAGAAGTACTGATACAGATTCTTTACTGCAATAAAAATGAAAAAGTCCTCAAAAAGTCATCACTTGGTCTTTTTTTTTTTTTTTTAAGTACAATGCTAGTGATAGTTTGTGAGGAAAGTGAACTGAACCACACATTATAAACCTATGTGAAGAATATTAAACTGTTCTAACTGCAAATCAAAATCAATAGACTGAAAATAATGACCCTCGATGTGTAAATGAGTTGGCAAACAGATCATGTCAGCAAAAGAACTCGACACATTATGTTGCCTTTTCACAGTGATCCAGCCTCCTTTTGCTGTCCTTGTTATTTTTTGTCTGTTGAATATAAGTTAAATGCCTTACACACATCAAGGCTCAGAAAGGGATTGCTTATTTATCAATGAGTACATTGATGTACAGGTAAAACTAAAGTACACAAGAGGTCAAACTAGTGGCTGCTATCATTTATATATGTACTTGACTAATCTATCAATTACTTTCTTTGATTTGATTAAATGATTATTTGAGAAAGTGAAAAATAGCAGAAATGTGAAACAGACAAGTTTTAAAATGACAAACAACTTGTCCTTTATTCAGAACTGGCTGAAATAACCACAAAAAGTATAAAAGTCAAAGGAAACACACAAAAAAAATCTATATAGAAATAAGAACAACAGTATAATAATAATAATAATAATAATAATAATAATAATAATAATAATAATAACAGTATAATTGCACAAATCTCTGTTATTTATTAAGTAGGGACTGTGGATGAAAATTAGCACTGACACTAACTCTGGTATATTTACATGTTTATACTGAAATGGAATGTATAAATGTGTTCATTAATGTGCACTGTCCCGCCTAAATAAAGATACATACATACATACATACATACATGCATACATACATACATACATTCATTTAAAAGTATATATAAAAATATCTATAGATGTAAACAATATCAAACAACTCAAATGACATCTCCAAACAATATGTGCACTGCAGTCTTCAACACATTTGTTTCCAACTTAAGCCTCAGTCACAAATGCCGTTATGAACAGCAATGAACACAGTGTGAACAATGTATGGACCATTTCGTATGACCTTCTCAAGGTGGCCATATAAGAATGAAGTGTTTATGGAGTGTTCGTGGACCATTCCCAAGTTTGTAGCCAGGTGAGCGATCTTGTCCAAGATTTTCTGTGAATGCAGTACGAAACCCCCTTTCGCATGGCACACTAATGAATGCCTTATGAACTATGTAAGAACAAGCACGACATTCATGGATCAAGAGGCCTTTCCAGGACCCACCTGTTCCTGCGGTGGCCGCAAGTAGATCTCAAGAACACACTGCGGTGTTATTAGGGGTCCCTTATGGCCTTCACATGAACGGATGCACAGACAAGAGATTCGCACAGTATTCTTAAGGTGAACGTAAGGTGTAGTGCAGCAGTAACGCAACATTTGTTGGCGGTCTTAGAGGGGTCAAATACAAACTGTCAAGACGGAGAGAATTACTGGACTCAAACGCATGGTGCTGAAACAAAAGTGTTTTATTAACAGAAAGAGAGAGAATGTGTGTGACGTATGGTTAGTGTTTTTAATGCTCAGTTCCTTCTATTATTCTTGTGTTTCTTTGTTTTATTCTTAAACCTTCTATTTCAAATTTCTTAATTTGAAGTCTTATTATGACTCCTAATTTCTAACAGTATAGGTCAGTTTTTCCAATACGTCACTGAAATGCTGTTTCAGACCACGAACAGTGCACAATCCCAAACACAGAAAACGCACATTTTAAATAATTTTATGGGAAAAAAAAAAAAAAAGCTTAACGTAGTTTAATGTCTGAAAAGAGCATCAATAATCATCAAATTCTGCGTGGACACCTCTAATGCTGGAATAGGCTCCAGTGCCTCCACGACCATCTGGAGGATAAAGCGGTTCAGAAAATGAATGAATGAATGAATGAATGAATGAATGAAAAAACAACACTCTCAGATTCAACTGTTAAGTTTTTTGCAGAGGTAAAAGTGGACATGAATACAGGTGTCCACGTGAACTTCGGTGTTGATTGATCGCTGTTCTGGGGCATTAAACTACGTTAAGCTGTTTTTTTTGTTCTTTTTATGTTAAGCACTTTAGAATGTCCCTCTTCTTCTGCTGCTGTCAGACCAAAACAGCCAAAAGAACCACTGGATCTTCCTCTTCTTCATCTTGTAGCTGCAGAAGCTTCAGTCTTTTGGGCATTATTACTATCTTGAATACAATGATCACAAGACGGGATGGAGTACACGGCCACTGTTTATATACCAGTGGTGGACCGTGCATTTCACGTCTAGGCCTTCAGTAGTGCTCCGTCTGAATCAATCCACCCTTCAATAACTATTTTATGGTTATCAAAACCATGGTATTATGCAGAAATGCAGTATAAAGAGCCATTGCATCGCAGATAGATAACTCGTGTAGCCACAATAAATGCCTTTACTGAGTAAACAAACCCGGGGTGCACAAGTGTCTTTCTACTGTCACTACAACTGCGACACACATGAAGCCTCAGTCACAAATGCAGTTATGAACGGCTACAAACACCATGCAAACAATTTATGATATATTTCATATGACCTTCTCAAGGTGGCTGTATAAGAATGGAGTGTTGATGGAGTGTTTGTGGACCGTTTCTAAGTTTGTAGCCAGGTGAGCGATCTTGTCCAAGATTTTCTACAAATGCAGTACGAAACTCCCTTTCACACAGCGCACTAACGAATGCCTTATGAACTACATAAGAACAACCCATGATGTTCATGGATTAGGAAGTCTTTCCAGGACCCACATGTTCCTGTGGTGGATGCAAGTAGATCTCAAGAACACATTACAGTGTTATTAGGGGTCCTTTACGGCGTTCACACAAACGGACGCACAGACAGAAATTCACACGGCTTTCTTAAGGTGGTGCAGTGCAGCAGTAGTACGACATTTGTGGCATTCTTATAGGGGCGGAATACAAACTGTCAAGACAGAGTGAATGACTGGTCTCAAATGCACGGTGCAAAGCATATAAAGAATAAAGTCTTTTATTAACAGAAAAAAATAAACTTGAAACAAATCTACAGAGATAATGCACAGTCCACAGGGACGAGGATCAGGGTGATTGATGTGTGTGTCAAATGGTTAGTGTTTTTAACGTTCACTTTTCTCTGTTATTCTTGTGTATCTTTGTTTTATTCTTATATCTTCTGCTTCAAATGTCTTAATTTGATGTCTTATTATGACTACTAATTTCTAACACTACAGATCAGTTTTTGCGCAGTAATGTGTGATTTCAAACAGCCACCCATCACCCATCTTGTCTTGAAAATGGTTTGATCCACTCCACCCTGAGAGAAGCTGCTGTTGTGTCATGTGCATGTGTTCACATTAAAGACAAGGAGCTACTGTCTTTATCTGTCTGGCTAACTGACTGGATGTCCATTAACTCCTAGTGTGTGTGTGTGTGTGTGTGTGTGTGTGTGTGCGTGCCGACAGGAACATATGATTGTTTTTTTTTTGTTTGTTTGTTTTTTCTAAAAAAAAAAAGAAAGAAAAAAAAAAAAAGAGCCAGATTCAGGTAAGAGTGTTAGATCAACATGTGTAACTTTATTTTCCACAGCAACCAAGTATTCTATTACCATGATGTTGTAAGTTGAATAAATGTACCAGTTTCTATCTCTTATTAGATATAAAACACATTGTTTGGTTATTTATCTTTTGGCTAAAGCACAAAGGAAGAGGGGGGAGCAGAGAGACACTTAACATACGTACATACACTGGCTAGTTTGCTGATGTGTTGACGGTATATGATAAAGTGTTATTCCACATATATTGGTTTATCAGATTTTATCAGATTTAATGGTTTAGTCAGAGTTTCTCATACCCAAAAAATGTCATGCTTTTCTTTCACAAATGTGGGAACAATGGTCTGAAATTGCGTTGAAATGTACAAAACTGTGAAATTTGCCTTGTCTGGCCAGCCAGCACTCTGGGTGCTCAGCACCCCTAAACCTCTGATGCTAGAATCGCCCCTGATCAGCAATATTAACAGATATCCGTGTCTGATGTGAATCTGATGTGGTGAACTCCATACGCCCCAAAAAATCCAGATGAACAAAACTGTGTGTATGCCCCAATCCAAGTGCATTTCCTTTGTACATCCCAATCAGCGTGGACATGACAGCATATGTTGGAGTACCAGACTCTTCCCTCTCCACACCCCCATATTAATATGCAAATTAGTATAAATAGGGCCCGCAGGTGGGATTCCCTCTGGGATTCCCCTCTCTGCATGATCAGCTGATGACATCAAGGTGGACGTAAGGCAAAGGACTGTTGCCCACTGGCAAAGCAGACATGGGGAAGAGAGAGATGATGATGAACTCAGCCCGTTTGAGCAGAGCACATGTGGGTGACTCAGATCTCCCCCAAGGTAAATATATATTTTGTATTTGTGTAACTGACACATTTGTTCATTCTACGGGTCATACAATAGTCTGTTCACAGCCAAACAAGACACAGGTTCATGTGTAATCATGCCAGGATGTCAAAGAGGAAATCAAAGACTTTGACTCATGTTTAAATACTCAATCTATTATTTTAAACAGACAATGAGGCAGGAGAAGACTGTGAGACGCAGTTCCAGTGGGACAGTCTTAAACAATTTAAAATAGATTCATGTAGCTTACTGTTTGAAAACAGTCATCACCAAATTATGCATGGACATCTGTAATCATGTCCACTCTCACCTCCAAAATTCAAAACCATAAGATTGGTGTTGATTGATTGCAGTTGACTGCTGCATTAATACGTTCAGATTTTTACATTAAGCGTTTTAGACTGTCCCATCCTAGATCGTGTCACAGACCAGGGGCTTCCTCCATTCTATAATAGTAACGTTTTCCTTACTGAATTTGCAACATTACTTTGTATATTAAATTGCAATTATTATGCAGTGTTGCATTACATTGCTTGTAAATCATTAGAGTGCTGTAATTTATTTTTTTTTCTTTTCATTGATAGAATTTAGGACTTTCCATTTGCTTCATAATAAAGTTATTTGTATTGTTTCTGTAATTGACAGGAACTTTTAAATTAAAATCAAAATTTTAAAGGAACATGTCTCAGGTGGTCAATTTGTTTAAGTTGTTTGTTTATCAAATATTTAATTTTCAACACAGTGTCTGCATATCTCAAATGTTTGTTTGTTTTTTTGCTACATTTAAATTTATTTATTTATTTATTTTTTATTTGTCAGTTTTCCTGCAAACTCAGAGCACAAACTTACTCTTTTATTGTGTCTCATTATTACCTAAATGATACAATAGCCATTTGTACTTCATTGCCTATTGTGTCTGAACTTTCATTCCAGCTGAGCTCATTGAAGTGAAATTGCAGAGACAGAAGTTGACTTGTGAGTTTGCAGCGTGGCGGGTTGATAACTACATTCCTATGGAAACGGCTCTGCTCATTGGTATTCTGCACCTGTCGGAGTAGATCCAATGGGTACAAAGCAGGACCATTAAGACGCAATGACTCACCCACTGTAGAGAAAAGCCCCTTACACACAGTCTTTAACATTCCACGGATGAAACAGCACTGGATACAGTAAGCCAATTAGCTCCTATACCATTAGGCCCAATATAAGGTTTAGCCACAGAACAAGTCATTAAGTCGTCTTTGCAGTGAATTTGTGGATATAACTGTTTTCCTGGTCACTCACCAGGAAAACTGACTCCAGTGTTTGCTTTTAAGTTGTGTTATGGAGAAATACTTCAGTTTGGCCTGAGGATTATTATTTTCTCTTCGGGTTTTGCCTTGGAATCTGGCATTAATTTCACTGAAATTAACAGATTTAGAAACTCAAATGAGCTCCCTACAGAAGGCCAAGAAAAAAAACGGGTACACAGAGACGTATGGATCCTGATGCATGTACAGAGATGATCAACTGTATGTAGTTGATCACAGACATAAGTACTCATGCTGTGCAAAAATTGAAGATAGTTGGCAAAGAAAACAATGAGTAAATAAAAAAAGTGCAGAATCTTTTGGAAGGCAGATTGTGTAGTCTGATTTTGGCACTGGATTAAAGCTCTTGCTCAATTAAAGCTCTTGTAATAATTGTCAGTCAATATATAAGAAGCCTTTAAGTTTTGATATGTGGGTTGTTATTAAGTATTTTTATTGCTTTAACAGACAGACAGACTGACTGAACACCTGACAAACTGCACGACAAACAGTAAAAACAGAAAAAGAACAAACACACTACATATAATAAATTATAAGTATAAAAACAGAAATGGAACAAAATCTGGACAATCAAATAGTAAAGTACAACAGTAAACTGTAATATACAAAGTAAAATAAAATTTTTCAGTAGGGAACAGGTACATAAATAATATTAAAGTGCATAGTGCAGATATGTTTCTGGCAGGAGTTTTAACATCAGACAGAGGTTAGTTTATCGCGCATTGAATTGATATGTGGAATGATGTACGATCTATGAATCTTTTCCAAGTAGCAAAGTAATAAGCAGCACTTATTAGCAGTCAACCACTGTTTTTGCTCAGTGACTATTAACTATGCACTTATTAATGTAATATTATTACTATGCATTAAACTATTGTGTTTTTTTATGTCTTAACCCTTTTGACCTTTAGTTGCATTGGAACTGTTAACTACACTATTTGAAATTGGATTGAAACTGCCATAAAATTATGTGAGATAGATTTTTCCCCAAAAAAAAGTTTTCATTTTTTTCATGAAGGGTTTTTTGTTTAATTTACATAATAATTTTATTAATCACAATAAAAATAAACCCTTTAGATACCAGTTTTGATCATATACAAGTAATCACTTAAAAAAAAACAAACAAAACAAAACAAAAAAAAACACTAAAATTAAATTTTCTAAAAACAAATTTGACTTTGATTATTATTGGTATCACTACCTGATTCAGAGACATGATCGAGACAAGGGTGCAGACACGACAGAGCCCTTTAACTCTACAGAGGGTTCCCAACTGTCTAATGTTCTATAACCTAGCAACAAATTCATGATGCTATTCCTGACTTCTAGTCTTATCAACATGACAGTTATCGAAAATTAGAAAATATTTCTGTTTCTAGTTTCTTCTATCTCTTTGTCCTCTTAAATGTCAATGAATTATTTTACCAATTACTGTATCAAAAGTACTTTTGTGTTACTTTCAAATATCATCTTTAATTATCTCATTAAATGCACACATGGCTGCATTATATTAGTGTTGTTGTGGCTTGGCGTGGGACAAGAGAAGACCCTTTTCCTTTCTAATCTATTACTTATGATGAAAAACATCCAGGCAGCTGTCTTTGTACATGGCAGCCCACAGTCACTTGTATTAGTGATTTAGTAGTGATGGGTTATTCATTAACGAATCGTTCCAAAGAATCAATTCATTTAAGTAAACAAGTTGAATTGATTCGCGAACACAGCTGAATTGATTCAGCAGCATTTTGCTAATATTTTGTTTATTATCATATAAACCAGTCAGAATCATTCATCAGGTCGGAGGCGGGAAGTACTGTGTGATGCACCATGCAACAGCCGGTGGTCTCAACGGCAGGATCTCTGATTGTACCGCAAGACTAGTTGCCAGTGAAGGACGAACTGAGCCAAGGTAGTGAACAACTGGCTGAGAGCAGCTGAGTAGAGCCAAGTAGAGCCAAGTCGCTGAATCAGTTTGGAATCGTTCATGAATCGCTGACTTGCTGAATCGTTCACAAATCGCTGAATCGTTCATGAATCTTTGACTCACTAAATCGTTCATGAATTGATGACTTGCTGAATCGCTTCGCAAATTGCTGAGTCTATTGAACTGCTGAATAAGACTAAATACTGTAAGAAGACGGAACAGAAAGAAAGCACACTAATAAAAATAAATTGAAATCACTGAACACAAAGTAGTTTTAAGCCACATAAAGTAGATATACTAGTAAAAAATCAGGCCTCAGGAGGCCATTCCAGAAACCCATGTTCCTGCAGTGGCAAGTAGATAGCAAGAACACATTAAGTTATTATTAAGGGTCCCTTACAGTGTTCACAGAAACGGACATACAGATATTCACATGGCGTTCTTAAAGTGGACGTAAGGTGTTCGTAATAGTAATAGTAGTACATCATTAATGTGGCATTTGTGGCGTTCTTAGAGGAGGTCGTACACAAATTGTCAGGACAGAGTGAATGACTGGACTCAAACGCATAGTGCTGAAGGGAAAGTATTTTGTTAACAGAAAAATAAACATGAGGAAACAACACAGGGTGATGAGGATCAATCAGGGTGAAGGAGAGAATGTGCATGACGGACAGTTTGGTTTAGGCACTCTGTGATGAACGATTAAAGTTGTTGACATTCAGTTTCCTCTATTATTCTTGTGTTTCTTTGTTTTATTCTTATACTTTCTACTTCAAATTTCTTCATTTGATGTCTTCATATGACTCCTAATTTTTATTTTGTTCAACAGTGCAGGTCAGTTTTTTTCCCCCATATATTCTCTTCAGGAGTGTGTGATTCAGCACCATGGACAGCGCATGATCCCAAACAAATAAAACGCATGCTGGCCAAATTTTAATGATTTTTTTTTTTTAAATTGATTTATTTCGAAAATGGAAATGATACAAGCAACTTACTTCTTTGCACAACATAATATAGAAATGAAAATTCAAGGAAGCATAAAATAATGATACACGCAAAAAGAAAAAGAAAAAAGTCATATTCAAAAAGGAGTGAGAAGAAGCACAGCTTATTAGCTCTCACCCCTTTGTCTAAACCAGCAGTATGTACATATATACATACATACATACATATACACATATACACATATACATACATACATACATACATACATATACACATACATACATACATACATACATATATACACACATATGTGTACACACACACACACACACACACACACACACACACACACATATATATCCCCCTCACCTACATATACATACATACGCATATATGCACATATACATACCTATGCACACTTACATGTACAAATTCATATATACACTGTTACATACATACACATATACATTCCCATAGGCTTCTCTGCCTCTAATCCCAATGCCATATCATTGAATAAAGGACAATAGTCAATAATGATAATTACCAATTATCAATTAAAACTGCTAAACAAAATATTTTTGTACATTTTCTTAAACTGGTTAATATTTGGACTTTGCTTGAGTTCCTCTCTTAGATTGTTCCATAGCTTAACACCAGACATAGATAAACAAAAACTTTTTAAGGTTTTTGTCCACTTCAATCCATTCTTTATATAATTGTGATACTCATTCCAGTTTTTCCAGTTCCTCCATGCTCCTCACTCTCAGTACCTTGGCTTCTTCTGGTGATCCATTAAGCTTAATGTATATTTTACAGTTTCTCGTCCATGTGCTCTGGATTTTTTTCCTTCTCCTCAGATAACTGTGCTTTCTTTGTAATGTCAGCATTGGTCTTCGTCAGGTCTTCATTAATGTAAACATCTGTGCCTTTGAGCATCTTGCCCTTTTTCAGATGTGCAGCTTTGTGTTTCCTGGTGATGAATGTCAGTATGGCTGCTGGCCTGTCATTATTGTTTCTTCTGGTTAGCGGATGGCAAGTTTCCACCTGGTTGATCTCCAGAGCAATCCCTTTTGACTGCAGAAATGCAGCCACCTGCTGCTCCCTTGAGCTCTCATCCAACTCACAACCAGGTTCCTCTTCGCTGCTTGCCTTCACTGCCCTGGCATAGGTTTGTAATTGGTAATCCAGTGTTAACAGTATCATTCACTCTGGTGTACTGTTCGAGATCAGCGACTCGATTTTCAAGGTAGGCAAGCCGCTTATCCTTCTCTACATTTTGCATACGGAGCATCTTCACCTTGTCAACCAGCTTTAGGATGTCTTTCTGCTGGGTCTTCACGGCAGAAACTTCCTCCGATAGGAAGTCTAGTGACTTTTTTATGTCATCAACCTCCTCCATGGTCAGGGTCAGTGTTTTTTTTTGGCCCCATTCTGCTTCGTTTGGTCGTTGACAACTGCCAACTTGATCAGTTGTTCACCGGCAGATCAGCTGTTACCTGGCAGGTATCCAACTCACCAGTACGTGATCTGCTTCTCCTCCGTTCCCTTGAATTTGTTTGTATTCCAAATGCCAAATGTTTCCAGTCAGGGGTCTAGCCCAAGACACCAGTTTTTCCAAAAGTCCAAATTGTGTTTTTCTGACTGACAGAAAATCATTTGGTGTCATTTAGAGAGAAAATGTGTGTGTTTTAGTGTTTGAGTCACTTTTCAAATGTTGCTGAAAGTTTCCAAATTAATTTAATAGTTAAATTATTGTTGGGTGCTTTTTGAAAAAAAAGTTGCAAGGGAAGTCTGAAAAGTTGATAAACCAAGAAACAGAAGTGATAGGCTGGCATCAATGCAGGTCATTGATGATGGACACTCCTTTTCAGTAAGAGGATATAAGAGCATCTTTTTAATAAAGACAATCAACTCTATAAACCTGTGAAACAGTTGTGTGAAGACCATAGAAATACTCCAATTATCTAACTTAAGTAACATGATACTACAAGTCTACTAGTTCTTCAGCTCTTAACTGTATTGAACTAAAAGAGCCTTAAAATGAAGTGTCACCTGACCAGTTTGTTTTCACCATTACTTGCAATTTAATTCTAGCCAAGAATATTTATCTTAATAAGATAAAGATAAGTGCAAGGCACTCACAGCCTTACAACCTTGTATTCTAGTTAGATCATTAAATTGTTTTCTAAAGTAGTAAAATATTACCCATTGTCTGTTTAAAGTTCTTGTTGCTGAATCTCCAGTGATTTCCTCTTGAATCTCTTGCAGTGATGTTAAGCGGTGTCATGTTGAGGCCACTCTGATGTGAAATCACCAAACTGAGCAGCCTGTTCACCTGCTCTCATAAATCATTGATGGGTTCTCATTTTATTCTCCTTTTTCTTCCTGATGTGTGTCTTTTTCCTTCTTTTTGTGCTTTACTATTCAGTTAGGACCACCTCATCTCTTGCACAATATCAAACACTTCCATACAAAAATCTGTAACTTTATTCAGCGGGATGCACAGTAAACAGCAGATAAAATGTCTCTAACATAGTAATACAGTAGAAGTAATAACAGTTATACAGCAGAATTCCATCCGTTTATTTTATTTCTATTAGTCATGCCATTTTGTAACAGTTTAATACAGCATAAATTGCAATTATTGCTGCAACGATTCAGCAAATAATCAGCTTGAATTGATTAAAACTAATAATTCAATCACAGTTTTTCTGAATCAAAGCTTTGTTTCCTTAATTTTGTTGCCACTAAACATTTCCCCTCACAAACCACCCGATTGTAGCTGTGGTTAAAGCTGCATGTCACCAATTTTTCATCAGATCTTTAAAACCTGAGTGATAGCCTAAGTATCTTGAATCCGTTAGTCTTTCCATGATTACGCATCTGAATCACTTACCTCACAGTGAACAACTTCAAAGTGTACTCCATCACAACCAGTCCATTTATTCACATACCAAACTGAAACCTAAACCAAGCCGTCACCTGGCCCTTTTCGGAATTCCACGCAGCCGCAGCAGCAAGAAGCAATGAAGTCGTTTCTGTGTTTGTTGCTGCTGCTGCCATACTGCGGCTATGTGGAACTCTGAAAAGGGCCGAGTGACTGGTTTCAGTTCGATATGTAAACAAATGGACTGGTTGTGATGGAGCACAATTTGAAGCTGTTCACCATGAGGAGAGTGATTCAGGTACGAAAGACTAACGGATTCATGATACTTGGACTATCACTTGGGTTTTACAGATTTGATGAAAAATTGGTGACAAACGTTATACACAGCTTTAATGACTTCACTAACAAGATGACGATGTTGTACAAATCTTTCCTGAAGTTTAACATTATACCATGTGAACCCTCTGGAGAATGGCTAAAATGCAAACGTATGGCTATTAAAAAAACAACAGGAGATGTCAGGGAGACACAGTTCAGCCCCTTCCACTGTTACACCTGGGACTAAACTTTAGAAAAAATATGAACAGAGGTCACCTGCGTGAAGTTGGCCCCCCACCCAATGAAAATCTCTGGATAAATAGTTGCATTCATTTGTGCTTCATTCGTGCTGTTTTGTGGCGTTAACATTTTTTATTTCTGCTATTATGGTTATCGAGTTATTAACAATTCTTTGGAAGGTCATTCTGAGGTCAGCCAGCCCCCCACTTGCTCCAAATTTAACCGAAATGGTGGCGTTTGTTTGTACTTCGTTTGTGCTGGTTTGGGCCGTTAAAATTTTTGTTTGTGCTGTTATGGTTTTATAGGTATTACAAGATTTATTTTCAGCCAATGACATCACGCAGCCGCCCACTTCCTCAAAACTGAGCAGAAATGGTTGTGTTTGCTTGTGCTTCGTTTGTGCTGGTTAGTGCCGTTAAAATTTTTGTTTGTGCTATTATGGTTATTGAGTTATTAACAATTCTTTTACAGGTCATTCTGAGGTCAGCCAGCCCCCCACTTGCTCCAAATTTAACCAAAATGGTGGCATTTGTTTGTGCTTCGTTTGTGCTGGTTAGTGCCATTTAAAGTTTCGTTTGTGCTGTTATGGTTTTATAGATATTACAAGATTTATTTTCAGCCGATGACGTCACACAGCCCCCCACTTCCACAAAATCGAGTGGAAATGGTTGCGTTTGTTTGTGCTTCGTTTGTGCTGCCGTTTAAAGTTTCGTTTGTGCTCTTAGCATTAACCCTGTCCCTCTCCACTCCAAGTTGTACATGAAATGGTTTCGTCCGTGTTACCCGTTCATTAAAATGCATTAACGACAGGTGAAGCACAAACCGTATTCTAGAGATTATGTTGTGGTCCACACCCGTCTTTCTTTCCCCACCTAGTTCTGTCTGTTTGGGTGTGTTTTTCACTCCTCGTCCAGTCAACCAGTCAAGCTCTTGGGACGTCACCCTGAACAAGAACTCCAGGTAAATATTTGTACGTATTTTACTTGTTTTATGACTGTAGAAAACAACTGCAAGGATATGATCATCATCAGGTCAGTTAGCTTAACCAGTATTGTTTTATGTTCAGATTTCCTTATACATTTGTGTTGCTGTGCTTTGACAAACTGTGAGGCTACACACGATATTTTTGGTAACAGCTGTTTTAGGTTATTGTGCTAAACAGTAATTACTTGAGTGATTAGTATTAATTGGTTTACAAGGCATTACTTTTTCAGGTAGCTAAAGTGGACAGAATATCAAACTAAATATGAGTATTTTAGGATGCACCTTCAAACAGTTAAGTTACTAACAAAGTGTAATAACTTACCTTTCATTTATTACTCATTTAAAATATATTTGTTACTTATGACTTTATCGCTAAATGAATTAGTTTCATTACTTTTAAGTTAATCATTTTCCTTCCCTAAAACTGATCTTGAACAGATGATTTCTTGGGGAACTAAACACACTTTATTTTATTTTATTTAAACATTACATTACCTTAACTCTGCAGAAGAAAACCTAGAGTTGTAAACACTGCAGTGTTTCATCACCTGATGGGACACAGTATGGAATGTACTGTGAATAATACACATGGAAACAAAAAATCCATATGAAGGAACTCTCTTCTGACTTTTAAAGATTACTTTCTGCGTTGTCCCTCATATAAACAGCAAAGATCAGCTCATTGAACAAAATGTAGAATTAGATATAAGAAGAGTTTTTAACATTTTGTTTATCTTTGCAGTGAAACATTTAGCAGGGCCTTAATGTTTACAAGTGAAACAGTGATTGTATCTCATTAGCAGAAGCTTCTCAAACCTCTGAGCAGAAAGTGTGTTTCTTCAAGGAGTGAGCACCAAACCTCCTTTAGTATGGGAAAAAAGTAATTTAATTACAGTCATATTACTAGCAGTGCACTACTGGTCAGCACTGCCTACAAACAATAAAATTATAGATCGGTAAAATAAATCTACATGTGTATAGATATATGTATGTATGTATATCTATAGATCCCTGGCCCTCAGGAGCCACTATCCTGCATGTTTTAGACGTCACCCTCTTCCAGCACACCTGACAGTCATTATCAGGCTTCTGCAGCATGTGATGATAGGCTCATCATTTGAATCAGGTGTGCTAGAAGAGGGATACATCTAAAACATGCAGGATAGTAGATCTCGAGGACCAAGGCTATAGATGGATACAGACCAGTGGCGATTTCTCATAGACTGCAAGGGAGGCCCGGCTTCCCCTAAAATTACGAAAATTAAATGATTAAATATGTACGGTTGTGTTGACATTTTATTGACTATAAATGTGTTTGAACACATTCATCTTAAAGATGAGTTCGTTCAAATCAGCTTCATCACAAATCAACGGACGCGATGTTGTTCACTTCTCCTCCATTCCCGTTGCGCTGTTTTCTCCTCCATCTCTGCTCAGTGCATTTGTCCGTAGACTGTGGGCGTCTCTGGGCTTCAATGGGACTGAGTGGAACAGTTTTTTTATTGCCTCAAAACTGGACGGTAATTGGATAAATGCCACAATGTTGTCCCGCCCCCGGACGCCGGGTGTCTCTGGGGGTGAATGGAGCTGTGGGCGGAGCTCGGCCGGGCTGGATGCCAGAATCCCACGTGCTGATTGGAGGATTAGTTGAAAGGCTGAATCCCGTTTGATTGACAGCTGTTTTCAGATCTGCTCCTTCACTGACACAGTTCAGTTTAATACTGTCGTGCATTCTGCTGTGAAAGAGAGAGAGAAACCACTACGAAATGACTTGCACTGTAAATAAAACACACTCATTGTACTTCCTTGTTTCAATTTAACATAATTTCACTGTTTTCTTGTTTCAGTTACATAATTTAATCATTTCTTGTTTGAGTTTAATATCGTTTTGTAGATAGGTAACCAATCATACTGTCAGCTAGGTCGGAGTGAAAGGAGCATCTGTTGTTTAAAAAGGCTGAAGTCTTACACCTGCAACACAAAGGGCCAAGGCAATGTAAGCAGAGAGGTCACTGCTCCAGTCCCTGGAAAAGACGCCTACTTGGTACGATAAGGTTACAGACCATTTTCTTAAAAAGGAACGGAGGGCCGAATGTATGTTTAAATAACTTGACTTTTTTTTTTTTTTTTGATGTAAGCCGACAATGAGCTTCCTCTGTCTGAAAGACGAGCAGCCACCACTAATACAGACATGCATTTGAAGTTGATGACTGCATGAATAAAAATGACTAGGGTGTGTAGCACTGACTTTATGTGCAAAATAAAACATAAAAATAGCTGTGTTTGAAACAGGAATACACAAACTATGAACTGAAGTAAGGATTTTATGAGGATATTTACAAGCATGAATTGTACCAAAAAGTAAGAAATGACAAAATAATACTGCAAATGAATTAAATGAAGCAATGAAGTTATCAATGTTTTGTGTAGAACACAGCATGTGGGCATATTTTGGTGTTTTTTGTTGCTGTTTTCACTACACTTCCAAGGTCTTCATCCATCTGACAGATACATAATGTCCAAGAGCATCCTGGGTCAAGCCTCCCTGGAAAGCAATGATTGCCCTCAAAGTAAATGTGTTTCCTTGGAGCACCAGGGTGGAGGGAAATTCACTCAAAGGGAATTCTCTCTGCAACTCAAAATCAGTATCAAAACATATTGTTGCGTAAGTTTTCTGTGATCAGGTCTTGTACACAAGCATTTGTGTTTGACTCCAGTAGTGACAGAAAAACTGGAGTCCAATGTCTTTAATGCTCCCACTAAGAGGTGCACTGTATTTTAACAACAGCAATGACAAAGTGGGATCTTTGTCACCTAATTCCTAATCATTTCTCTCATTTTGCTTTGTGTAGTGTGGCAAAATTAGGTAGATGGTTTGGTTTGGGATCTCCAAAGTCCATCAGCTTCTTTGCCTGTGATGCCCACCATACATGGGGTTCCATCTACCTTCACATAGTTCTCTGGCGATCTGCACAAGCATGTTTCCAGACATGAAACGCTTTGAACAGCCAGTGTGCAGGGAGTCATCAGTGTTGTTGATGCAACATTTGAACACCATTGGGCTGTTAATTGCTGGCTCTATGTCACATGTTATATCAAAATGACCATGGCACTCTTTACAGTAGCCCCTGATTTCAATGTAATTGTGATTGATGGATAGACCTTGGCTCTTTTATAAATAAATGTGCAATGACTTTTGACTGCTTTCCAAATCTGCTCATTTATAACATGAGTCCAGGTGACAGGCTTCAAATGGTATATTCTTTTTTTTTTTTTTTTTAGTTTTAGATAATTTGTCATACTCAGCCTTTTCTGGAATAAATTGTCTCCATTTGTCAAAAGGGTTACTTTAATACATTAACAATATTTTGTGAGCAATTTTTGAATCAACATTCTTCTAACTTAGTTTTAAAAAAATTCACTTACGTTGGTCAGAAATCAGATTTTGCAGAGGGTTGTAAATCCTATGCTGAGAAGCTAAAACTTGTAAAAACATGCAATATTAGATGTGAATTTCCTGCAGAACTAACTTTTCTTCCACAGCTAAAGGTTCAAACCTGTCCAGCTCCCACTAGTGGTAAAATTGTGAAGCTCCATTTACATAAATTGGGAACAAAACTACTGAGCTTGCTTTACATTTCTTTGTCATTGAAATTTTAAACATTGTTGACAGGACAACTTTACCAGGTAAACAAGGAAGAAGCATCATTTATTTTTGTTTTTTATTTAACCTTTATTTCACCAGGAAAGAAGTTACGATCAGGTAAGACCATCGTGACAGCTGTGATTAACAGAGTATAAACAGTTCGGATTTGGATGAAAACTTCAAGAAATGTTGATACTGGCACAAGGAACAAATGATTAAGTTTTGGTGGTTGATCGGGGATGGGGGGGGGCACTGATCTGCCTTGGCGGAGGTATGTGCTCTATGAGTGCTTTTCTAGGAAAGACAGCACAGACCTCCGCCAAGGCAGATCAGTGGCCCCCCCACCCCCGATCAACCACCAAAACTTAATCATTTGTTCCTTGTGCCAGTATCAACATTTCTTGAAGTTTTCATCCAAATGGGGCACTGATGTGCCGTGGTGGAGCTCTAAGCTCTCTGAATGCTTCTAGTTTTTATGTTCAGTTAAGATTATATATTTCGTTGAAAACATCTCTTTTTCGTAGTTTTTTAACTCCGCCAAGGAGGTTATGTTTTTGCCGGCATTGGTGTGTCTGTCTGTCCTTCTGTCTGTCCGTGTGCAAAATAACTCAAAAAGTCATGGACAGACATGGATGAAAATTTCAGGAAATGTTGATACTGACACAAGGAACAAATGATTAAATTTTGGTGGTGATCAGAGAGGGGGGGGCACTGATCTGCCTTGTCTGTGCTCTCCGAGTGCTTTTCTAGTTTTTTCTGTTTTGATTTGATCACTCAACTTTAATCTGAGTTTGAACATCTACACGATGAGTAAATGAATTATAAGAAAATACATGATTTACACTGAAAAATGCAAAGGATAAAAGTATAAATGGTGATAAATCACTTTAAAAAGAGATTTAGGGTAAAAAATTATTTGGAAGTTGACAAAAATAGTTCTGGGTTTTAAGGGTTAAAGCATTGAAAGAGCTGAAAATCTCTACAAGTTTTGTCATGTTGAAACTTCTTTTTACTTATATTGATAATATTTGTCTTGTACATATTGTAAATGTAGCGCGAAGGGATGTACCGTACGGCAGTACTTTATACTCATAGAGAAAGGATTGACAACGCCACCCGGGGAAAAGGCCCCGGGACCTGTATCATTTTAACACTTATACAAAAAAAGGCCACGTAGGTCTGAACAGAGAAGGAAGAGGATGTGATTAATTACAAACAATTATCTTTATTTTATCACAACACTTTGAAAGATAGGCCTAATGACTTTGTCAGAATTAAAATTCAACAATTAAAACATTACACCCAGAGAATAACATTCATTAAAAAAAACAACAACAAAAAAAACAATAGATGTGACATTAAGCAAAGCAACAAACGACAAAAATGCAAATAAAATAAAATCACAGCAAACATGCACCACAGAAATTAAGCACAGCAAAATACAATAGACCAAACAAATACAGAAACATGCAAAGCAACTAACAGCAAAATCATGCAAAGCAAATTAAGCAACAAAGTAACACACTAATGCAAACTTCACTCACCCAAATGTAGAATAAATCAAACTAGAAGAAACCAAAAATAGGTGGTGGGCTGGACCCCAATATCTCATTTTTACTCGATACCGAGCAGCTGTGTATGATTTCTTTTAATGATGTTATAGTAAAAAATAATTTAAGCTTGATAGAAACTGTTTCCTTCGTTGCCTCGGGCACAGACGTTAAATACAGTCTTTTAAACGCCATTAGTTTTGAGCAGGAAAACCTGCAGGACAGCTAAATGATAATTAGTGATTTGCGTCATGTTTCCTGGACAACCAGGAAGTAAACAACTCAGCTTGCCTCTCACTCGACTCTCACTCCTGTCTCCTGTTAACACCATGTCTTTGCTATCTTCTAAAACAGTGTGTTGTTGGGAAAGTCTTTTGTTGGGATGTACTTGGAACCGATCTGCCAGACGAGAGACAGTATACAAGCAGTCAAACAGGTTAGCTTTGCATTTTAGACATGTTTTCTGATGCGATGGTGGATAATGAAGGTATGGTACAAATGTTTGAAAATGCAGTAGGTTATGTCGATAGTATGTTGTAACTTATGCATGCAAATTGTATGTTTTTTGACTTTACAGATTATTCAAATAAATTATATCTCGTTCGATGAATAACTTGTGTATCTCTCCTCTCAATCAATGCATTGTAACCTACACAACACACTTAATGAAGGCACCCACAGCAATCACTCAACATGCAAGTTGTCATCAACACAACTGACAATTACACATAAGAACACCACATACCTGTCTGTCCATCATAGGCAAAAGTTACACACAGTTATGCAACCCCTAACGTGGGAACAAGACCCTGTACTGCCCACTACCATACATTGTAACTCAGTGTTGGAGCACCACAGAAAATTGCGTAAATTTTAAACATTTTGAAAATGAAGTGCTGTATGCATCTTGTGAACGATGAGAAAAGCCCTGTCACCCCCTTTTCTGAGACCAGCTGGGCAACGTTTGTACAGTGTGCTCATTCCTGGATGGGCTTTGAGTCCTGGGAGAGTGTAATTGCTTTAAGTGCCACAGCAGAATTTCACTTAGATTCTGGAAATGCACAAGTGCCATCGAAAGTATGTTACGGTAAGACACTCGGTGTGGACCCAAATGCACAAGACTCTCAAGGGTCAGTGGTTAAAAAGATTTATTAAAAAAAAAAAAAATACAAAAAGGCAAAAACGGATGAACAAAGGGAGGAAGCACAACATGCTCATTAATGAACTAAAAATGAACCTAATGAACAAAAGGAGAAGCATCGTGTGCTCTGTACTAAACTAAAAACCTGATATACAAAATACATGGATCAAGATACTTAACAAATGGGGTTGTTGTCATGGACACAGACATGACACACTGACAACAGACAAAAGGGAGAGAGGAGAATATATACAGGAAGGAGGAATCACATTCAGGCGTGGGTAATCACAGGAGGAACACCAGGTGCAAGCCATGACGGAATTAGGGAAGACAATGACAAGACAAACAGAGTGCAGACAAAAACAGGAAGGTGACCACCATCACCAAAATAAAACAGGAAGAGACAAAACAAAAACCCTAAACTAAATCAACACAAATGACTACGCATGACAAAGTGCTACATGCTATTCACAAATAAGGCCCATGTAGCAAGAGGACTAAAAAGAAAAGAAAGACACCCCAACACGGTGAAGGTTTGTATCAAATGCATATTTTTCATTCTAATTTTCTGTGAGAAGTCTGACAAATGTTTGTACAAGTGGAATATCTTTGTAGCACACTTAGGAGTAGCCTAGAACCTCATGGATTAAGACTCTTCTCTCACAAGCTGCCAATCATAAAATCTTAGTGGCCATCAGCCTGGTGAGCACAGCAAGCCATCTAATCTGTGAAATAATCTAGAGGTCAGATTGAAGCAACTACTGTAACTGAGTATTGGAATAAGGTAAATATGACAAGGTACAAGTGCCTAGAATAAGACAGGTGCACACCACATGACAGTATTTGCTGAACTTTATTTAGGCACATTGTACTATGACAGCAACGTGTCATAGTACACGTTACTGTTGCTGTCTTTATATTTGACGCATATAAAGACAGCAATTTTAAGATGATCACATCCTTACATAAAAACGTAAGTGACAATAAAATTACAACAAAAAAATCATAAATAGGAGAAAGAATTGAACATTATTAAATATGATAGACATTAGCTAAACATGTGAAGGATTCATCAAACTACCACCTGCTCTCAGACGTGGAGGGAATTTACCTGAAAGAATCTTGTAACATTTTTTATTACACCAAAATTGAAAAGCAAAGAGCTACAGATGCATCAAAGATGTTGGTGTGAGTGTGGTAAAGTCGGTGTAGACTATTCACATATATTTTGGGAAATGTCCAAATATTAATGTGTTTTGGAAGATGATTGGTAATGGCCTGTATCATGTATTGAGATATTCAATTCCACTGAGTCCTGATAGTTTACAGAGTAGATGAAAAGTAACTAGTCTTAAAAATTGGAAATAAAATCCATATTCCTATTGCAAATTTATTTAAACAAATAATACATGTTCTTTATTACTTGGGAAAAAGAAAGTAAATCTTCATATTTCAACGTAAGCACTGGCCGCGTCAACCTCAAATGGTCAGGGATGGAATGAACAACCTTCTGAAGGACATCACCTGGAATGTCACTGAGAACCTTCTGAATCCGTGAAATAAGAAAATTTAAAAAAGAAAGTGTTGTCTGTTTAAAAAATGTTTTTGTAAATGGACTGAACTTATATAGTGCATTTTCTACACCTTCATGGTGCCCAAAGCACTTTACAATTCCTCACATTCACACACACCAGCAGGCGGCTGCTGCGAGGTGCTGCCTGGCCCTGCTGGGAGTAATTTAGGGTTCAGTGTCCAGGGACACTTCGACATGTGGACAGTCAGAGCCAGGACTCGAACCGCCACCCCTTTGGTCACTGGACAACCCACTCTACCAACTGAGCCACAGCCACCCATGATTTCAGTGATACAAAAAAAATTTTATGAGCAATTTCTAAAGCCTAGTTACTTTTCACCCACCCTGTTTATCTTTGTAATTTTCAGGACACTGCCATTCTTAAAAAGGATGAATAGTTGGTTAAAATACTGTTAATAGGAAGAATCTGGGGTCCTTTTCCAACATAATACATAGTGCTTTTGATTACTTTGTTTGTACTGTTCTATAAAAGATGACAATGGAAAAAAAAAAAAAAAAAAAAAAAAAAGGAAAACAGTTTTAAGTTCATGCCTTTGACTATTTAATTTCATCGTCTAGTTTGCAATTGAGCTAGCGCCTAGCTTGCTGTAGAATAGCAGTTTTCATGGCTATTGTCACCAACTTAATGCATTCAGGGAAAAGCATGGCAAGCATGGCTCACAGTCTTTGAATCCTATAAAACTAACTACAAGAATATGCACATATTTAAGGTATATGAAGTAATTATGAAGCAAACCATACCTTAACGTTGTCTCAGGACAATGAGTGTATCTGCAGACTGCTTGTGTTCCGGATCTGGGATGACACTCTTTCAACGAATGACACGATTGGCCAAAACAATTACACGAGCAAACAACATGAGTTCTGATTGGATCTTATCCCGACACACTTTTGTAATCTGTTTGTAAAGAATTTTAATTATTATTCTTTAATGTGCAAAGGGTCAGCTGGGAAACAACCATGAAGGCTTTTCAATTTATTTTAGCAAGTTGTTTTTAGAAAATCAGCTACACAGCTAAGAGGTATTGATCAACTCGTGAATGGAAGGAGATGGACAGACATGGCACACCACCTAAAATAATTAATTATTCATGGAGGTTTGCTTGAAAGCACACATATGCCGATTTCAGCGCAGCGGCGTGCATGCACCAGACCCACAATTGAAAGGGCAGGGGTCCAAAAGGTGACGCTCGGTGTAAGAACCCTGTTGAAACACAGGTGGACAAAACAACGGCACCTTTGAGGAAAGCAGAGGCAGCAGGCACAAACCAAGCCAAGCGCTGTAGGTCCTGGATCCACATGATTTACATTTAGTGATCAGCTATACCAGGAAACTACGCAAGTTCAGGTGTGAGCATCTTACCTGTTGGCGAAAGCACGTGCACGTGTGGGCAGCAGAAGAAGGGGGAGTGCCACAAGTAATCACAGCTTGGTCCCAGCAACAGCCAAGGACCTAGCACATAATTTGGGGTCAGCACTGGCTTGAAGCCCAAATCAACACAGATAATAGGCCCAAAAGCAGGAACTTTTGCAGGAACTTTCTGTATTACCCTGAACTTTCAAAGTTCCTGGTGCGTTTCCACCAAAAATTACCCGGGTAAATGACTTTCCCCTGGCCCCGAATTTACCCCGAAGAAATTCCTGGTAGGAAGGTAGTACTTTCCAGATTACCAGGAATTTTAAGGGGTGGGGCTGTGTTCTGCAGAACACTGAATGGTGGACTACACTAGCAGCATTTCCGCATTCTGTTCAGCCGCCAATATTTAACTCATTTAATTTCCACAAGCTTTGTATTTTGATAATTCGGAAAATGGACCAAAAGAGAAGCTACAACAAATGGACGTACGATGAGGAAATTCACACTGGTCCTGGACCAGCTGGTCCAAAAGCCTGAACCTTTCACACGTGTTTCTTTCCCTTTCAATCTCAAGGCACCTTTGTTTTGTTTCAATTTTTAATTAAAAAAATCTTACCTAATACTGTCTGTTCATTTGCAAGGCATCAAAATATGAGTAGAGTATAAGTACTTTTATAAGTAATATGCAGTCAAATTAAATGCAGGCATTTGAGTAAATCTGTCTGACTTTAGGGTTGAACCTGGACTATATCTATAAAACAATAGAAATGAAACAGAACCATCCATCACACTTAAAGTTAGATGTGATTTAGTTTAAGGAATGAGAAGTTAAAAATACATGTTCTACCATTTTTAAATACAAATTAAGGATATGTAATGATGGTTTACTTCATTTAAAATGTATTCCAGATGGATTAAGTGATTCAACAACCAGTAAAATGTTAAACCAAACTGTCCACTTACAGTACTGTGTCATTTTATTGTGCTAGAGGTTAGTTTGTGAATGTACATGAACTGGACTGCAGTTTCTGTTACTGCTCCCTCATACATCATCAACCTGATTTGAATAAATTACCCTGAACTTTCAGGTGCGGTGGAAATACAGTTACCAGGAACTTTTTTACCCCAAAAAGTTCCTGGTAAATAAGTTCCTGGTAATAAAGTTCCTGGGCCTTTTGGTGGGAAAGGGCCTATTGAGGAGACTTACCAGAGAAAGAGCCCCGGTGACACAAAGCCGGCCACACACACACCGGCCGGAGAGTGAGGAGGGGGGGGGTGCGTGACAGCCACCAGGTAGACCCACCAACAGCTCTGGCTGGGTAATAAGGTAAGCAGAAGAGGGAGCAATAAAGCCCCAACAATATGCTGGTCTGTAGCGCGCTGCTTCCACGAAACCCACCTGAGACTGAGTGATGATACGTGGACTACCCACTATGCCTTATAGGCTCTGTTGATGCGCACCGACATGCCACATAAACATTGCTTGTGCCAATTGTGTTTTAATTGTGTTTTAATACTGTTCCAGTCAGTCCCAGCCCATTCTCTCTTCCTTCATAGCTTCATAACTTTCCACTGTCTTCACTCCTCTGTCTTCTATCTCTTCAAAGTCATCTTAGCTTTCTCTGTCATTGCTCTGAGAATTACACATCACTCAAAGCACTAACATCTGACAAAATGCTGTTCACTGACATTGTAGCTGGTAACACATGGAGAGATATGGAAAGTTCAGTCAGGCATCCATCCTATTATCCCACCTGACACTCACACACAGACTGTGCCTCCACTGTGACAGTTGTAGATACATCCAATTTACCTTGTCGTGGCCTCCCAGAGGGATGGAGATGACTGAACAGTCCAGAGCTTCAAATAACAAACACAATCCAGTGTGCGATGCATCACACACTCTACTTGGTCTTCCCCCTCTTTCCCACTCTGCATTAAGTGCACTGGAGTGGCTGGTAACAGTAGCAGCGTCAGGCTTTTATCGCTGTAATTTTCAGCCATACATCAGTGTGACAGTGGACAGGGCAGGACAATGTCAGCTCTGCTCCCAGACACTAAACTGCTCTCTGTATCGACATACGCCAAGAACAGCAGATAATGTAAATGTATGAATAAAACAACTCAACTGTGATGTGGCAAGATCACAATGCATCATTCATTCATATCCACAGGTAGACACAGAGGTGGCAAAAGTATGGATAGTCTTTACTCAAGTAGAAGTACAGATATATGTAAAATAAAATAAAATAAAATAAAAAAAACACAGTAGTAAAAGTAGAAGTACTTTATGCAGTAAAACCGAAAAGGTATAAATGTCAAAAGTAAGACACTGAAGAACATTTATAACAAGAAAAGCACTCGGAGAGCGCAGACCTCCGCCAAGACAGATCTGCCTCCGGTGCGTGTGTGTTTGTTTGTTTGTTCGTTTGTTTGTTTATTTGTTAGCAAGATAACTCAAAACATTATGGATGGATTTTCATGAAATTTTCAGGAAATGTTGATACTGGCACAAGGAAGAAATGATTAAATTTTGGTGGTGATCGGGGGGGGGTAATAAGTGTTATTACTTAGGCCAGTGCTTTTCAATGTTGAGGTTGGGACCCCATGTGGGTCACATGGGGTCGCCTGAAATTTCAAGTAATTGATAAAAATAAAAAAAAAAACTAGTAAAAAATATGTGGTGAGTTGAGAGAGACAATCACAATACATAAAAGACATTGCAAACTCTGAAGCTGAAACTGAAGCACTGTGGTACTGTTTATCTTTCAAATGTTCATTGTGGGTGGTTTAAGATGCTGCAGCTCTTTAATAATTCAAAGTTTGACTTATTTTTTGTTCAGTCTTAATTTGCAGCCTTGTAAATACAAACTCAACTGACTGTACATATCCTGACCAAGGAAAATAAAATTTTCACTGGCTTTTCTTGCTTCGTCCATAATAATAAACATTAAATAGCCTAATTGTCATCTAAAATTAAAGTTTATTTGCAACATAGTATAGCAAACTATTACATGATCAAAACCAAATTAATTTTAGTAAAAAAAAAAAAAAGTCTGTCTTGAATGTTTGGGGTCGCCAGAAATTTGTGATGTTAAAATGGGGTCACAAGCCACTAAAGGTTGGGAACCACAGCCTTAGGCAGTTTGCTTAGGTAATAGTTATTAAGTACTTCTGCACCTTAAAAACAAACTGTTCAAAGGTGTTTTGTTTATTGTTCAATAAACAGTTCAACTGTTCAAATGCCTTTTAGTACTTACTACGTACTTAGTGCACCTTTGGACCACACTGCTCAAAAGTGGTTTTTGATTGTTCCACAAATCTCCAAGTGCTCAAATGCTTTTTCCACATTAACATGTTTCAGGCTACAAAACACACACACATCACACACCCGTTTATACTTTATTATTTTTTATTTTATGTTATATATATTTATTTATTTTATTGTATTTATTTTTATTGTGGGGGGGTATATGCAGAGTGATTTATACTTGGCACATACCCCCCCCCCCCCAATGTGATCGCACCCCTCTGGGAGACTGTCCGCCCCCTCGGTTGAAAGCCTCTGGTTACCGCGGCCTCTGGTCCGCAGCCTGAGACCCCCGTTCCAGATTCTGGTTCTGAGATAGAGATGGAGACCAAGAGAGGTGAGAGCATCTCAGCTGGCTGATGAAAACGAGGCTTTGCGCCAGAAAATAGCAGAGTTGCAACACCATGTGGAGGTGCTGCAGCTACAGCAGCTATGGCGTTGAGCATCTATCAGGTTCGGATGAGGACATTTGCTTCTACACTAGGTTTGCATCCTACCGGCATTTCCTGGCATTTTGGAGACTGGTTGAGCCCACTGTGAACAGAGGATGGTGAGGATTACCAGTGCTAAGACTGTGTCTGCCAGCAGCAGTAAAGTCTCTTGCCCAACAACGGTATGATTAATTATATTCATGTTATCACATGCAATCATTGCACTACATTATGGGGTATACTGACTTTAAAGGTGCTGTATGTAAGAATTATGTTCCAAGTAATCATAAAATGGCCCTGAATGTCACCAGACATTAAGGAATCATGTTCATTTCAAAGATTGATATCACTGACAGTAGTAGTCCAGCCACAATATTTGCATTTGAAAGGCTAAATGTCAGTCCAGAATAAATGTTTATGTTGTCATTTTGTGTTTTGGCCTGACCCCTCACTTGTCTCCCCAATCACCAAATCAGTAGCGTTTCAGCATCCAGGTTGCCAGTTCCCACTGAGCTGCAGCTTGGAAAATTTCTGATCACAAATGTCTGGTGTTACTAAAGCTAAAAGGCCTCTTATTACTCCCAAATATGTCTCGACAAAGTGAGAACCAAAACAAGGATATGTATAGGAGATGCTTTTGAAACATGGAGATGACTGAAAGTAGAATTCAAAAACTGATGCCGGCTCTCCCGTGGTCTCCCCCGGCTCTCAGTGGCTCTTACCAGGTGGTGAGACTGTGGGCCCGAGCTGCGGTTTCTTCTCCTGGCCCAGGCCCAGGTGAAGAGACTGCAGCTCGGGTGAAGAGATCGCGGCCCTGCCTAGGTGAAGAGACTGTGGCCCGGGTGAAGAGACTGGCCCAGTATAAGTACAGGTGTAGGACTTGTCATTTGCCACAGTAGTTCCTTGTAGTAAACACTCATGCTGGATCTGGCAACCCCTTGTCTGGGGGGAGACAGAGGGGATAACATGCTGTACAATATTTTGAATGTGACTGCAGTACCTGTACCAGTACCAGTACCTATCTTATCCTAGCATTCTCCATTTTTGGTGTTCCCGATGACCTAGGTTGTTTCAGGGAAATAAACATAATTTGTTTTTGGTTCCCTTGTGGCTCGTAGACTTATTTCACTCCACTGGAAAGACTCAAAACCTCCTCCATCTAACGCTTGGTTGAAAGACCTAATGTTTCTTCTTTATCTAGAGAAAATTAAATACAGTATAAGAAAACAGTCTGATCTCTTTAACAAAACCTGAGGTCCTTTTCTCTGCTTTTGTTAACTCTGTCCAGTCTTTGGACAACTAACAACCAATCAGACGGTTTCATGGAGCAAGCTTGGACTTTTCCTTTCATGACTAAAGTGATCATCAAGGTCACTAAGATGTATCTTTTTACCTTTTTAACACACCCTCTTTACTTTTAATAGGTTTTATTTTATTTATTTTAATATTGTGATGGCCCCGCACCTTTTGGGCACTAGGAGCACTGTTCAGTTTATTTTTCAGATGGATTTAAGCTGGTCAGTCACACCTGTGACAGGTGTGACTCGCCTGTTTAAGCGGCTCATCATGGATGTTCACACTCTTGCAGGTCTGCTCTCTGGCGTGGGCTCTGAGCTCTGGTCCACCCTGCCCTGGTCCATCTGGCACTGCTCCTCTCAGCTGGCTTTCGGTTGTTGCACTTGTGTTTAGTTGTTGTTAATTTGAGTTAATAAATCACCATTTTGACTTTTACCACCTTGTTTTGTCTCCTTTTTGTCAGAATCTCAGAGCTGGGTTGTGACAAGTGAGGGCTCATCAGTTGCCTTTCTTTGTTCATGTGACAAGTGGGGGTTTGTCCTTTATTCTGTTTCACATTCATCTGTAGTTTATGCCGTCTGGGCAGGGACTGTGAGATTTTTGTGAATGAATCAGGTAGTAGTAGTGCCCATATGATGTGGCACGCCTGTATATTTTTTTGTCATTGTGCATGTGAATGACTACGCAATCTGTTTGGATTTTGGAGACAAGAGGTGACTGATATTTATTGAGTGAGTAGAGAGGGTCAGGTATATGTCTTGTAGTTATTCAAGGGAGTTTCTACACTGAGTTCTGGTTGTAGCCTTTCATGCCAGTGTTTTACCTCTGTCCAGTCCCTGTTAGGCACAGAGCATCTTCCCCTTTGGAATTCGCAGGGGGGCTTTTCTCTTAGGTGGTGTTGAACTTGGGTAGAGCAGTTGTCTTGGGAGCATGTCCGATGCTGTAGGTGATGTCACTGTTTTATCCGGTTGCTTTACTGGGGATACGGGATAAAGTGTGCAAGTACCCATCACCAGTAGACACTTGAAGACTAGGGGGGAGCTTAGATAAATTTCTGATAGACAGGTAGAAGGAATACAACATCAGCCGTCACTTTTTCACCAAGCATGCTAATTATGCTAACAATCTGTCAACGCAAGAACCGACGGCTATCGCTCATAAGTTGGTAGCTAGCTTGCAGGCTCAGCAAAACACCTTTATTGGAACAGCTTCCATCCAAGAATCAAGCATGAAGACAAGTTATTTACTGGCATTCAAATTAGCAAAAGCCAAGCCTTTCTCCGAATGGGAGTTTCTCAAAGAGTGCATGGTAGAGACAGCAAGTATTTTATGTCCTGAGACCAAGGACAAATTTGAAAAAATTACCTTATCACGCAGGACAGTGACTCGCAGTGTTGAACTAATTGACGAAAACTTAATTAGCAAGCTAAACAAGGAAGCGGAGTCATTTACATTATATTCTTTGGCACTGGACGAAAGCAATGACATAAAGGACACCGCTCAGTTTTTAATTATTATCAGAGGGATTAATGAAAATTTCGAGATAACGGAGGAGTTTTTGGCAATGGAATCCCTAAAAGGAAAAACACGAGGAGAGGATTTATATAACAGTGTGTCAGTGGTCATAAAGAGGCACAAGCTACCTTGGAGTACACTTGCCAACGTTAACACAGATGGATCACCAAATCTGACGGGAAAAATGTCGGGCTGCTCAAAAGAATCCAGGACAGGGTGAAAGAGGACAACCCTGAGCAGGAGGTAATTTTCCTACACTGCATAATCCATCAGGAAGCGTTGTGTAAATCCATGTTGCAGCTTGACCATGTAGTGAAGCCAGTTGTGAAACTCATTAACTTTATTCGAGCGAGGGGACTTCACCATTGTCAGTTTATTAATTTTCTTGAAGAAACTGATGCTGATCACAGGGACTTGCTTTACCATTCTAATGTCCGCTAGTTAAGTTTGGGGAAAGTATGTCACAGAGTGTGGGAGGACACTGACAATTTTCCTGAGCTGAATGACACAGATTGGCTTTGTGAACGTTTGCGAATGTGAAGCTACAAGGGAAAAACCTGTTTGTGCATGAAATGCAAGCAAACGTCGGAGCCTTCAAAACCAAGCTAGTTTTATTTTCAAAGCAAATGTCAGATAAGTCATTCGCTCATTTCCCCACACTGGCTACATTAAAAGAGTCCCCGCAACAAAAAATACAGGAAATCACTGGATGACCTGCCTGAAGAATTCTGCCGTTGGTTCTCTGATTTTGGAAAAATTAACAAGTCACTTCAGCTGGTGTCATGTCCCTCCTCACAAGACCCTGAAACGGTGCCACAGGAGTTGCAGTTGGAACTGATTGATCTCCAATGTGACACGGTGTTAAAGGAGACGTTCAGCTCCCTTAAACTGGATGAGTTTTATGCTTCATTAAGCACTGCCAAATATCCAAACATCCAGAAGATGGCACAGAGGATGCTGGTGTTGTTTGGCTCTACATATGTGTGTGAACAGACTTTTAGTGTGATGAACACCAACAAAGCACCCCACAGATCCCAGTTGAGTGATGAACACCTCAGATCTGTTCTGAGAATTGCCACAACAGAATTAACACCAGACTTCAATGCACTGGCAAAAAGGGGTGATCAACAACACTGTTCCCATTAAGGGGTATATTAACACTGTAATGCTTTTTTCTGTTTATGTTTGATATGTACGGAAGCGTATTGCATTCACAAAAAAAAATAATTTTGGCTCTGTTTTTCTGAATTAATATGAGATAATTATCTCATAATTACGAGAAAAAATAAGTTAAAAAAAAAAAATCGGCGCTGTTTTTCTGAGTTTACGAGATACTGTTTTCCGAAAAAAAAAAAAAAAGTTCTGTTTTTCTGAGTTTATGAGATACTGTTTTCTGGAAAAAAAAAAAAAAAAAAAGCTCTGTTTTTCTGAGTTCATGAGATACTGTTTTCCGGAAAAAAAAAAAAAAAAAGCTCTGTTTTTCTGAGTTTACGAGATACGGTTTCCTGAAAAAAATAAAATTGGGCTCTGTTTCTCTGTGTCAGTGGGACAGTGGTCCCTGGTCCAGGCAGGAGCTCCTTCTATCTGTGCTGCTGAAAGCCTCTCGGGGGAGCGTGAAGTTGTTTCCGTTCTCGTAACCGGTTCCGATTACAGATCATGGAACTCGTTTCGTTTACAGAAATCGGAACCAAGCCCCACCAGGACACCAAGACGCATATTTTGTTTAATGCTGGTGAATGTCATTTTATTTGACTTCATTAATGCCAACTCCCATAACGCCGGCTACAGGCTCTGAGCGCCGGTGTTCTGTCAAGTTGAGCTGCTCCATCCACCCGCTCCAGTCCGGCTTACACGCCGGGGAGCGGATAGCTGTCCGCCTGGACCTGATGGAAAGTTATCCGGGGGGTGGGGGTGGGGACGAACCGGTACACCAAGCCGCTCCTCCATGGATCTAGTTCTGACTAATGCTTTCCATCAGGTCCGACAAATAAATGAATACACATTTGCACTCTTCTGTTGTGTATATTTTCTTTAATGCTGGTGAAGGTCATTTTATTTGACTTCATTAATGCCAACTCCCATCACCGCGGTCATGCCCTGTCAGGAAGCAGGGCTACAGGCTCCGAGCGCCGGTGTGCTTGAAGGGCTTGATCCGTGCACAAAGCGGGGCTTGGTTCTGATTTCTGTTAACGAAACTAGTTCCATGATCTGTAATCGGAACCAGTTACGAGAACGGAAACAACTTCACGGTCCCCCAAGAGGCTTTCAGCAGCACAGATAGAAGGAGCTCCTGCCTGGACCAGGGACCACTGTCCCACTGACACAGAGAAACAGAGCCACATTTTATTTTTTTCAGGAAACAGTATCTCATAAACTCAGAAAAACAGAGCTTTTTTTTTTTTTTTCAGAAAACAGTAAACTCATAAACTCAGAAAAACAGAGCTTTTTTTTTTTTTTTTTTTTTTTTTTCAGGAAACAGTATCTTGTAAACTCAGAAAAACAGCGCAGATTTTTTTTTTTTTTACTTATTTTTTCTCGTAATTATGAGATAATTATCTCATTAATTCAGAAAAACAAAGCCGAAATTATTTTTTTTTTGTGAATGCAATACGCTTCCGTAGATATGTACTGTTAACAAATGTGTTTTTTTTATATGTTTCGTATCTTGTGCTGACCCGGCCCGTCTGTCAAATTTTAAAAGTCAATGTGGCCCCTGAGCCAAAAAGTTTGCCCGCCCCTGCCTTAGACACTTCTAAGACATCTGGGTCCAGCAGGTCCCCCCAAACTAGTTTGTATTGCTAACTCCTATGGAAAAAGTTATATTATAATTAGGAGTTAGTGAAAGAATAATGCACATTAATAATAATAATAATAATAATAATAATAATAATAATAATAATAATAATAGTGAGAGGAAGAAGAAGAAGAAGAAAAAAAGAAAACTCTAATAAAACAAAGAATCTGACAAATACAGCAGGATACATTACCTAACGCCATCAGCAACCATATACTGTCTGGTTATTGGCTTGGTAGAAATTATCACCATCTCACCACCTCTGCCTGGTTTCACACCCTATTAAGTACACAAAACAATGTTAAAACTCATAATTACCCCCCCCCCCCCTCCCCACACACAGTCACACACACACACACACACACACACACAGGGCTGTAGTAGAAGGTAAACAGTTAACAAAGTGTGTGGGGTAAACACACAATTTGCCCACCTCTAAAATTTTGAAAAAAAAACCAAAACAAAACAAAAAACACAGTTTATCCACATTTAACATATGTATGCCCATCTCTTATGCCCTCTTATGAATCCTTTAGTACCACTGGGATTGTTATAAAAACACTGGACCATAGCCTCCACCATCATCAAACATGTTCTGAATGTCTTCATAGTTTACCCACCTCTCTCTTATTACAGCCATGATTGAATGTAATAATTACCAGGGCTTTGGGGCTAACTAATTACAAAGTAAAAAGTTACCAAGTTTATTTTGAATTACATGTACCAATAACTAATTATTGTACTGATTTTGTTATCAATGTCTGTTATCAGCAAGGTTACTAAATTGAATATTTTTATATTTCAACAGAAGCTTCCACCCATTGAAGAGCTGCTGCTGTTCTTGATGTACCTCTCAGTGGGGTTACCACTCAGGGACCTTGCGGAGAGGTTTAATATTCACTGCAGCACTGCCAGTCGGCTTGTGTCCACTTGGACACATTTCCTGTATTTTCTGCTTGGAAGCCAGCGTCTGTGGATCCCAAATTTCCGCTTTCCCTGACACACAGGTGGTGCTTGATTGCACAGAGATCTTCTGCCAGAGACCATCCTCTCTCCTTCTGCAGAGTGAAGTCTTCTCCACTTACGAGTCCCATGTGATTCAAAGCCCGTCTCAAAGTGTGAGTCAGGCAGATGCAGTCAATTGCATGTCTGAGAGTGCATGTGGAGGGGGTACATCAGGAGGGTGAAAGAAAAAACAAACTGTTTGACAAGGAGATACCACAGTGTGTGTGTGGAAACATTGAGGAGTTGTTCAGCATGGCCTGCTTCCTGATCAATTACCAGAACAGGCCGCTGGTGAAGGCATGGGCAACTGGACAGTGAATGTTGTTTGTTTGCTTGTTTGTTTGTTTGTTTGTTTTTATCACATAACAGTTAAATACAATGTTGATTTTTTTATTTTTATTTTTTCCAATATATATTTATTGTTTTTTTTGTTGTTGTTGTTTATAGAAATGAAAGAGACAACAAACAGAACAGAACAGAACATTTCGGCACAAATCAGAAGGAGGTGGAAAACTCAGTCAGTCAATTTAAAAAAAAAAAAAAAGCTATGACAGCAATATGAGTTCACATTATTCCTCTATGGAAAAGGGCTGAAATATCCAGACCAATATATGACATAAAGGGGTTCCAAGTTTTATGGAACACTTCATCTTTGCTGTGTAACAGACTGGTTAAATAGTCCAGGGATATATATTCAAGTACTGTCCGATGCCATTGAGTTTTAGTAGGTACTTTATCTGTGATCCAATTCAAAAGAATACATTTCCTCGCACAAAATGTGAGCATCCTATAGAGTTGTCTTTTATATTTTCTGATGATTGTGACATTGGTCATTCCAAGCAACATGGTCAATGGATTACATTCAGTAGTAACAGAAACAAATAATATTTTATCCAGTTCACATTTAACAACACGCCAAAAATGTTGAATTTTCCTACAGGACCAATAACAATGAGTAAGGGTGCCCACGTCAATTTTACATTTGGGACATAACGGAGAAAGGTCTGAATTAAATTCATGATGTTGAGAGGGAGAAATATGCACACGATGTAAGATTATAAGTTGCATAGCTTTTACTTGATTACAGACACTGAAGGAATTCGCACTCCTCCATATGTTGTCCCAGTCCTCATCATTTATTTCAATCCCCAGTTCTTTCTCCCATAGCCCTCTTAAATGAGAGGTGCTGGAGCTGGAATATTCTTTTAGTAAAGTATAAGAGGACTTTATGGAAGCCTTAAACCTGGGCAAGAACAACTGCTTTTCAAAGTCAGAGACAGATTGATCTGTGAGTAATGATGTTTTCCTTCGAACATAATCTCTCACTTGTAAATAGCGAAAAAAGTCCCATCTCTTGATATCATATTTCTCCACCATTTTGATTGAAAGACAACATAGAGGGCCCATCCATTAAGTCTGAGAGAATAGTAGTTGCCCAAACCTGAAATCCAAAATCTGTCATTCCAGGTGGGAAGAGAGGGTTGTCACACAGAGGTGTAAATAATGAGGTTAGTTGAGATCGACCTTCAAGTTTTTCAACAATTTGCCATGCCTTAACAGTACAAATTGAAAGTGGATTACTGCAAGACAGCTTCAGGTTTTTAAGTTTTTTCAAAAACAGCAAATTTTTTAAAGGTAATTTGGGCATGGAGCCCTCTATGTCGAGCCAGAAAGAGACAGGATTTTGAACCCAGTCTGCTGCAGCATGCATATGAGCGCTGATCTGATATTTCCTTATATCTGGGAGGTCAAGGCCTCCTTTTGAGGATGGAAGACATAACTTGGAAATTGTCAAATGCGGCTTCCTCCCAGCCCAAATGAACGAACTCATCCAGCCATTTAAAGTTTTGATAATTTTGTTTGAAAAAAGAATTGGGATCATTTCAATTGGGTATAACAGTTTAGGCAGGACATTCATCTTCAGGAGTGAAACAGCCCAACCAGGAGAGAGGCAAAGCCTTCCATCTCTCAAAGTCCAATTTAATACAGTCAAAGAGTGGAGCAAAATTACATTTATGCATCTTATCAAAATTAGGTGTTATCTTTATGCCTAGATATACAAATCCATCCAGTGACCAAGTGAAAGGAAAACGAGAGGGGACTTTAGGTCTCTCATTTAAAGTGCCCAAAGGCATGACTTCTGATTTGTTGAAATTGATTTTATAGCTTGAAATTGCACCAAATTCGCCAACAGTCTCAATGAGAGAAGGAATGGACACCTCAGGTTGAGTCAAGAAAATGAGGACATCATCGGCGTACAAACTTATTTTATGATGCCTCTCTCCAATAGTTAGACCGTGTATGTCCCCCCGACCCTCACAGCTTCCGCTAAAGGTTCGATGGCCAAGGCAAAAAGCAGAGGGGAGAGGGGACAGCCCTGGCATGTACCCCTCTGAACCCAAAAACTAGGCGACCTCAAGCCATTTGTTAGAACTGTCAAACAGGGGTTGTTATATAGAAGCTTAATCCATCTTATAAAATTATTATCCAAACCGAATTTATGCAGAGTGTAGAAGAGGAAAGGCCATTCGACCTGGTCGAATGCCTTTTCAGCATCGAGAGAGGCAACAAGACCACACATTGACTTCTGTTGAAAGATTTGAATCACATTCAGTAATCTACACGTTATTGTATGAACTGTGGCCCTTAATAAAGCCAGTTTGGTCTTGATTAATAAGCAAAGGGAGCAGTCCTTCCAAACGTTTTGCTAGCACCTTAGAGAGAATTTTTAAATCGACATTTAATAAGGAAATAGGCCGATATGAAGTGCAGTTTTCAGGCGGTTTCCCTTTTTTAAGTATCAATTAAATATTGGCTTCTCTTAAAGACATGGGTAAAAGCCCTTTTCCAAAGGAGTCATTGTACATGTTAAGAAGCGGATCAACCAATATTTCTTGAAATTCTTTACAGAATTCAGAACCAAGTCCATCGGGTCCTGCTGCTTTTCCGGACTGCAGCCCCTTAATGGCATCTAACACTTCTTTTTTAGATTTTGGAGAATTCAAAGCAGATCTCTGATCCTCCGTTAAACTAGGAAGATTGAAACGAGAGAAAAAGGCATCCATTAAATCTGGAGTATCACTCTGCATCTGTGATTTGTACGGGTTCTCATAAAAGCATCTAAATGTATTATTAATTGATGCTGTATCAGAAAATTGTCTTCCATGTGTATCTTTTATTGAAGAGATGTTTTGTGAATCAGACTTCTTTTTTGTGAGATGTGCCAAATATTTGCCAGGCTTATCGCCGTGTTTGTACATTTTCTGTTTAGCAAATCTGATTTTACGCTCTGCGTCATTTGTTAACAGTCTAAGGCTGACCGGAGAGCAGAAATCTCCTTAAGTTTACTATTCAAAGATCTAATGAGGTAATCTTGTTCAGCTTTTTTCAATTTGGATTCTAATATCACTCTCTGTTCGGTTTGTCGTCGTCTTTTACTTTTAGTATACGAGGTAATTAAACCTCTGGAGTAAGCTTTAGCTGTCTCCCACAGTAATGATGGATCATCTGTGGAGGCCACATTGATCGATAAAAAAAGTTTGAATTCCTCTAAAAAGTATGTTGTAAATTTTTTATCATACAGTATAGAAGATTCAAAATGCCACCTTCTAGTCCGGTTGGACATACTCCCAGTGCTAAACTGAGTAAAAACCGCAGCGTGATCTGATATGACTATATTGCCAATAGAACTGGATATGATTGATAGTAGTAGAACTTTTGGAGCAAACAAATAGTCAATCTGTGTATAGCATGAATGCACCTTTGAAAAAAAAAGTGAATTCTTTGTCTGTCAGATGTTGCGCTCTCCATACATCTACATATGACAGCTCTTCACAAAGTGTTGTGATTGTCCTGGCCAGAGGCAATAGGTGTTTACCTGGGGGAGATTTATCCATGAGTGGATTTAAGTGGCAGTTAAAATCCCCCCAGCAATTGAATTTTGAATATTCAAATTAACTAACTTTGTAAAAGCAGAGACTCCGTGATCCAGGAGGACCGGGAGGACAGTATAAACTCATAAATGCAATTTCCTCTCCATGCAAGACACCTCTAACAATCACATAACGGCCCCCTGTGTCTGTGAGGCACTCTTTAAATTTAAAGGGCAAGTTTTTCCTGATTAAGATAGCCACACCTCTGCTCCGGGATGAGAAGGAAGAAGAACAAACATGGGTAAAAACACCCTGCTGCAATTTAGCATGTTCTTTGGTATCTAGGTGCGCCTCCTGTAGCAAGGCAACATGAATCTGTTCCCTCTAAAGATAATTCAAGACCTTTCTCCGTTTAATCGGTGTATGAATGCCATTTACATTCCAAGTACAGATATTAAGTATTGACATGGTATTATGCTTGCTTATGTGAGACATAACATTCTTCGAATTATGTTCCACAAGTATAATAGAAAATTACTCCCATACAGAAAAGGCCGGAAAAACAAACAATGAACAATTGAAAAAACAAAAATAAAACAAACATTGCCGAACATTGGCCAAGAACAATATACACTATCCTTCTCCCAACCTGTAGGAGTGCAAGTGTAAGGCTTTCCTGACAGCAAGAGTAAACTTTTATAAAAGAACGACCAAAACCCGAAGGGGGGAGTGGCAACGCCAGAGATTTACCCACTCATGGTTAACAAATGTCTGTATATTAGTTATTCAAATTATTTAAGGTTAAATGTATATGTTGTATGTGCAGCAGACTTCTACTCACGTCAAATAGGTGATGAAGAGTTCATGTAAAAGTCACAGAGGCAAGCTTTTAATCCAGCGGCCTCTAGGTATCAGCATCAGATTATTCTAACGTCCCCAAGTATTTATCCACATCTCCTGGATCCAAGTACCGCGGTGGTCCCAGAGTGAGTAACTTTAAGCACAGCAGGGTACAACATCTTGTACATAGCGCCCATAGACTTTACAATCTTGATTTTAAAATATAAAAAAAAAACACCCAAAAGTTGTAGTAAACTTGTTCTGCTCATCCAAAACATTACACAGAAGGAAATATAGAACATTATATGCATAAGTTCTTAAGTGCTTACCATAGTTCTTGGTTTGTGCCAGCGCTGCTCAGTTTCTGTGCAGCTAAAGCACAGGTGGCACTACCTTCACATTCAGTGTGAACTAATGTGCCGTTTGGAAAAGCAGAGCAACAGTATGAGTGCTTTCCTGGCTATACAGCTACACTCGGCCACCGCAGTTTCCACAGGTGTGCTGTTTTCAAATGTAATCCATGAATTTAAACAGAATTACTTTAATATCATATTGTCATTGTCAATGTCATTATATCACTGCTATAAAAGAATACCAAAAATTAGAAAGATGAGAGCAGGCTTTGTGTTCAAGCAAACAGTAGTATGGACAAAGTACAACCATTTTTTAGACTACTGGAACTGAAGAGACAAAATTAATATCTAGTTCTGCTCACTCTATAATATTGTGTCTTGACATCCAAATAAATATGCCCCTCTTACCAATCTCTTCAATTCTTTGTTAGTATTACAATAGAGTTTCAACAACAGTACTGAACATTGAACAGATTACTGTAGCCTCGAATCAGGGTACAAAATCAGCTTTTACCTCTCACTGACTGATGTACCCCAACATGGACAGGCCAACATTTTAACTTTTGCTCTAAAGAACAGGAGCAGTAACACCACTTTCTGGGGTGCCCATGAAAGTTAAGTTTGGGTTGAACATGTTTTTGTGCCCCCTATTCTCTCCCTAGGCTTTTCATGGTTCCTCATAGACTTGTAGCAGATAGCCCTGACATTCACTCTCCCCACTGGGTCTTTGTTCAAAACTGTTTGAAAATTTAAAATCATTCATGTTATGCTATAGAAACAGTTATCATATATATTTCTAACACTGTCGATCGATAATCCTGCTTAAACACAGTTAGTGAATAAATAACTGCGTGTATCTTAAGCACTGAAAAACCAAAACAGCGCAAGCTGGCTACCTTAACTACCCCAATGCTGTACCATAAAGTTATAATGTACCTTCATAGTTGTCAATATAAGGGGAAATGTACATCTTATATCCTTACTCGCATTTGCTCCTGGGGGCAGAGCTTCCAGTTTGAACCAGCTGATGAATATCAGTAATTGATATCTTAGGGAGATCTTGGAGACACCTTGTATAAAAGCTTGCCATCTTTTAAGCAAGCACCAGACCGGAAGTTTACAAGCGCAGACTTGAAAACAGACGTAGAACCTTCCGTTGACCTGTGCACCAAGCCTACTATCTGACTGATTTCTATATGACAAAAGCAATTTATATAACCGAATGGTTCAATAGTCAACTGTGGTTTCTGGGTCTGAAGGATTTAAAGGTGGACTAGAGTTTGTGGAGGACAGGAGGCCATTAATTGTATCTCTGATTAGCAAAATCTTATTGAAAAAGTTCAAAAAATGGAGGGTTGCAGAAATACTAGGCTGATATGCACTGTGGTTCATTGTCAGTCTGGCTACAGTACTGAAAAGAAACGTGTGAAACCTTGTTCTTATTTTCCTCTATAAATGATGAATAATCCTGTATTTATTTAGACTGTCCTGCCAGGCTGAATAGTGTTCTTCTAGTTTAGTAGAATACCACTTTCCCTCCAGTTTTCAGGTATGCTGCTTTAATTGGCGAGTAAGAGAATTAAATCAGGGTGCCCACTTCCCTTATTTTATTATTGTATTTTTTAGTGGCGCAATAAGATCTAATGTTTTTCACAGAGAGTATGCTGTATTATCAACAAACTCATCAACTTGAGATAGACTAAAATTGAGATGAGTTGGGGAAAGAATCCGCTGTGTAATTCAGATGTGGGATTAAACTGAGTGCAGTTGGGATTCCCTCCTTAAATTTAGATGTAGCATGATTTGATAAATGTCTAGTATAAACATTTTTGGCAGGAAGGGAATCATTGAACAATAAAAATTCAAAAGTTATCGGGCAGTGGTTGGAGAGGAGAGGATTTAGTGGAAAGACTATAAAGTCTTCAAGTTCCACACCATAAGTCAGGACTAAGTCAAAGGTGTGATTAAAATGATGAGCAGGTTTGTGAACACATTGACTAAAGCCAATCAAGTCTAGTAATGACATAAGTGCATTACTGAGGCTATCATTAGCCACTTTTACGCAGAGATCCTGGAAAAAAGGCGAGATGGTGATCCCACCTTTTTTCCAGCATTGACTAATTTACACAGCCAAGCCAAAGGCATAACAGAGGTGAGACAGGCTGGACTTTTACACAGTGGACCGGCTTCTTGCCCCAGGTGAAAATGGCACATAGCTGCAGAATTATGCAAGTGCCTCCATTTGCTCCCCCTGTCTCTCCCACGCCGGTAGTCGCCGTCATCAAAACGTCACACCTTGGTTGTGGAACAAGAGGCGTTCCTCTTGCATATTTTTCTGGAATCACGATCCCACCTTTATCACAGCTCTGTTACTACCTCCAGAGGCATTACAAAGCTGTGATAAAGGTGGGACCAAATGATCCCACCATTTCGTTTACACAGACGTCATCCCATAATAAAGGCGAAATATTCCCACAACAGAAGTGCTGTGTAAAAGGGGCTAATGTCATTGTCTACATGAATATTGAAGTCTCTAACAATAATTCCTTTATCTGTTTTAAGGACTAGACTGGCTAGGAACTCAGCGAACTCCAATAAAAATTTAGTGTATGGCCCAGGAGGATGATACACTGTAATAAACAGCATAGGCTGGAGTGTTTTATAGATTGGGTTGGATAGGCTAAGACTAAGACTTTCAAATGAGTTGAAGCTTGGTTTAGGTTTAAGATTTAACTGTAGACATGAATTAAAAATAGCTGTGACTCCTCCTCAACCTGAGTCTTGAGGAATCTGAGTATTTAGGTGACTAGGAGGAGAAGCTACATTTAAGGACACATACTTCTCCTCAAAAAGCCAGGTTTCTGTCAAACAAAATAAATCTATGTGATAATCTGATATAATATTATTGATTAAAGAGAGACATGGCAGGCAAAAACATGGATTTTTCATGCAGTGGTCAATATTGAGATCTTGGGCTAGTTTACTCCTTCAGTCGGTGTTCTTTCAAGCTGCTACAAAGAAAACATTGAAACTATACATTAAAATGTTTATTTTATTATTTTGTTTACTTGCGGCAGTAATTTTCTCTTGAATTCGCCAAAAAGTTAGCGTTCCAAACCGACATGCCAAGTTATGTCTGTCATCGTTGTAAAGCTCTGAGTCTCCTACACAAGACTATGTAACCCAAATAAGGGCATTTCCTTTCTATCAGTAACCAGTCGTGAATGTCCAAAGGCAAGGCAAGGCAAGTTTATTTGTATAGCACATTTCAGCAACAAGGCAATTCAAGGTGCTTCACACAGGACATTGAAATAAAAGAAACAAAAAGAAACACATTTAAAACATTATAAAAGAAACATATAAAAGGTGATTAAAAACAGCGAGTAAGAAAACAACACATAAAATCAAAATAAAATAAAATAAAATAAAAATAAAAACACACACATATTAAAGTAAAAGTTGCAGTGCAGAGTTTCAAAGAGAATATAAAATTTAAAAAGTCAAAAGCCTTTTAGTCAAAGGCAGCAGTGAACAGGTGAGTCTTTAACCTGGACTTAAAAGAACTCAGACTCTCAGCAGACCTGATATTTTCTGGTAGTTTGTTCCAGATATACGGAGCATAGAAACTGAACGCTGATTCTCCATGTTTAGTTCTGACTTTGGGAACACAGAGCAGACCTGCACCAGATGACCTGAGTGGTCTGGATGGTTCATACTGGACTAGAAGGTCTCTAATGTATTTTGGGCCTAAACCATTCTGTGCTTTATATGCTAGTAAGAGAATTTTGAAGTCTATTCTCTGAGAGACAGGGAGCCAGTGTAGAGACCTCAGAACTGGGCTGATGTGGTCCACTCTCTTGGTCTTAGTGAGGACTCGAGCAGCAGCATTCTGGATCAGTTGCAGTCGTCGAATAGACTTTTTAGGCAGACCAGAGAAGATACTGTTACAGTAGTCAACTCGACTAAAGATGAAGGCATGGACAAGTTTTTCAAGGTCTTGCTGCGACATCAGTCCTTTAATCCTAGAAATGTTCTTGAGGTGATAGTAAGCTGACTTTGTAATTGTTTGTATGTGGTTTTTAAAATTCAGGTCTGAATCCATGACAACACCCAAATTCCTGGCCTGGTCCGAAGTTTTTAACTGAAGTGACTGGAGCTGCATGCTGATTTTAAGACATTCCTCCTTGGGTCCAAAAATGACTACCTCAGTTTTTTCTCTGTTTAACTGAAGAAAGTTATGGCCCATCCATTCAGATATTTGCTCCATGCATTTACCCAGTGCTTGTATGGGGCTATGGTCACCTGGGGACATTGAAATGTAGAGCTGTGTGTCATCTGCATAGTTATGGTAATCTATTTTGTTTTTTTCTATGATCTGAGCCAGTGGAAGCATGTAGATGTTGAACAGAAGGGGCCCCAGGATGGAGCCTTGGGGGACTCCACATGTAATTTTGGTCTGCTCAGATTTAAAGTTACCTATTGACACAAAATAATCCCTGCCCTCTAAGTAGGATGCAAACCAATCAAGAACTGTGCCAGATAGTCCCACCCAATTTTCCAGTCGATCAAGTAATATATCATGGTCGACTGTGTCGAATGCAGCACTAAGGTCCAGTAACACTAAAACTGAAGATCTGCCATGATCTGTGTTTAAGCAAATGTCATTAAATACTTAGAGCAGAGCTGTCTCAGTGCTGTGATGTGGTCTAAAACCTGACTGAAAGACGTTAAAGCAGCTGTTGACTGTTAAGAAGTAATTTAGCTGTTGGGACACTGGAGCCTTTTCAATGATTTTACCTAAAAAAGGAAGATTTGATATCGGCCTGTAGTTGTTCATTGAGGTCTTTTCTAGAGTGTTCTTTTTTAGGAGCGGCTTAATAACAGCTGTTTTCAGGGTCTGTGGGAAGACTCCTGAGCTTAGAGACACGTTTACAATCTCTAACAGGTCAGATGCCATGACATGTGAAACTTTTTGGAAAAAATCTGTGGGTAAAACATCTAGACAGCAGTAGGAAGAGCTCAGCTGGTGTAGAATGTCCTCCAGATTTTTGTCATTGATTGGATTAAAGTGTGTCAGGGTGTTTAAATGGTTTTCAGACAGCACAGATCCTGAATCTGGTGTTGAGGAATTCACGGCCTGTCTAATATGCTGATTTTTTTCTGTAAAGAACAAAGCAAAGTCATTGCAGGCCCTGGCAGAGTGAAGTTCAGGTGCTATTAATATTAACACAGGGGGGTTTGTTAGTCTGTCAACAGTAGAAAACAGTGCTCGAGCATTATTTTTGTTTCTGGTGATAATGTTTGAGAAGAAAGACTGCCTTGCATTCCTCAGCTGTAGATTATAAGTGTGAAGTTTCTCTTTGTAGATGTCAAAATGAATCTGGAGATTTGATTTTCGCCACCTGCGTTCAGCTTTCCGACACTCTCTTTTTTCATTTTTCACTGCCATGGCATTTCTCCATGGAGATCTTTTCTTGCTAGAGACAACCTGCAACTTAATGGGAGCAATGGCGTCTATCACATTTAACATTTTAGAATTAAAGTTATTCACTAGCTCATTGACTGAACCACAAGGCAGGGTTGCTGTAGAAGAAAAAAGTACATTAAACATTTCACTGGTGTTTTCAGTAATGCATCGCTTCTCGATAACTTCTCTCTGATTACTTGTGTGCACGGAGATAGAGCTCTCAAAGAAAACACAACAGTGATCAGACAGGGCCACATCGCTCACAACAACCTTGTGTATGTTTAAACCCTTGGAGATCAGCAGGTCCAGAGTGTGCCCCCTGTTATGTGTGGGTTTGGACACATGCTGACTCAGCCCAAAGCTGTCCAGAGTACAGTACAGTTCTTTAGCCCCTCTGTCCTGGGGGGTGTCAGCATGGATGTTAAAATCCCCAACAATGATTATACAGTCATATTCAGTACAGATTATGGACAGCAGTTCATTAAAATCATCGAAAAAGTCTGCACAGTATTTAAGTGGCCTGTAGACATTTACTAATATGGCTCGAGGGGAGGACTTCAGCTGAAGAGCCACATATTCAAAAGTAGAAAAATTACTGAAAGATAATTTTTTAAATTGGAAAGAGTTTTTGAATAAAACTGCTACCCCCCTCCTCTCCGATTCACTCTGGCCTCACTAATAAAACTATAGTTGGGAGGGGTTGACTCAATGAGAACAGCTGTGCTGTTGTTTTGATCCAACCAAGTCTCAGTTAAAAACATAAAATCAAGGTTGTGTTCTGTGATAAAATCATTGATTAAAAATGTTTTTCCAGCCAACGATCTGATGTTCAGTAAAGCAAGTCTTAATGTCATAGGAACATCCTCTATAATTGTTGGGACAGACTGTGATTCCCAGGAAATGTTTTTTTAAGTTTAACAATCTAGTGCCATCACTTTTGTGCCCCCAGTTTCTCAGCACATTCACCTTTGTTCTTCTGTGACCAATCAAGACAGGAATTTTGTAAACTGAAAGCATACAGGGCCCCGGCTTGGCCTGGGATGACTCATGACTGCTGGTAATCCTGGAGCCTGGACCCAGGGCACATCAGCTGGTACGAGTCTTTGGAGTGTGTGTTGGAGGTGGTGGAGGGGCGGGGGGGGCTGGGCAGTGAGTCTTTGGAGCCTGTGTTGGAGGTGGTGGAGGGGCAGGGGGGGCTGGGCGACGAGTCTTTGGAGCCTGTATTGGAGGTGGTGGCGCTCGACGTGGAGTGCTTATAGGGGAGAAGATAGGAGAGGGATGGGGGGTACATCTTAGTCCAGCATTGACCAGCTCCTTCATCTGGTCAGTGAACTCCAAGTGGGGTGAGGAGGGAGAGAGGGAGGGTAAGGAGGAGAGAGACCTGGTGGGGGTTTCAGGGGGTGAGGCAGGTGGACCATCAAAGGTGCTGTGGTTGTTGAGGGGGATGGAGGCCTGTGGAGACCCCTCCGCTTCTTGACTCTGACACCTCTTTGGCTCAGAGCACTCCTTGGGTGGGGGTGAATGTTGCTCTTCCTCTGGGTTTTTAATCAGTCGTGTTTTGTCTTTCCCTCTGGATGATGCTTGTTGTTTAAAGTCCTTGGCAGAGGCGACTGATGGGTGACGCAGGAAGTAAAATAGATTAGATGCCAACAATTTTACTCCTGGCTTGTTCAGGAAGAGTCCGTTCCCTTTGAAAAGGTGTCTTCGCTCCCAAAAGATGTGGAAATGTTCAATAAAGTTCACTGGGTAGGCAGTACAAGCAGTAGCAAGCCACTTATTTAGAGCCCACAGCCTGCTGAATCTCTCCCCTGCATATCTGACCGGTGGTATAGGTCCGCTGATAAACACACCCGCTTTCACAGAGCTCACAGTATTCAGCAACTCGGTGAAGTCCTGTTTTAACACTTCAGACTGTTTTTTAGCAACATCATTCCACCCTACGTGTATTATGATGTTCCTCACAGTTGGGTGTTCAGCCACGATACTCAGAATCTTTTCAGTCATGTTGGAGACCACATCCTTGGGGAAGCAGATCACTTTGGTGTTTTTACTGCACACCCTCTGTACATCTCTAATAGTATTGTCACCCACAATCAAAGTTTGAGGCCCAGGCTTTAGCTTTCCCTGTAGCCTTTTACTGTTCGACATGCTATCAGTCCTTACCCCACTGTCTGAGGATGGATGGTCTGACGGAAATTCAGGGTCCTTCATCAGTGGAGAATATCTGTTCTGCAGTTCAATGCTTGATTGTTTTGGAGGTTTGTTGTTCATCCTCCCTTGTACAGTTTTCCATGGCTGTGTCCTTCCAGGTATGGGGGTTGACGAGGCACTTTGTCTGGGAGGGAGTGCAGGCCAGCCGGTCTCATCACATACCTCAGCTCGCTGTGCTCTGCCTGTTAAACGTCCTCCCATTACCCATGGAAATGATTTGTTCTTTGGCTTTGCTCCAAGGTGGTTCCAGGGAGGACTACTATTTGTAGATTGTAGAGAACAGAACAGAGCCTACCTGTTTCGTGGTAGCTTTGTCTGTGCTTGTTAGCTGTGTGTTAGCCAGCCCCTGTCCACTAATTTGAGCCAGGGGTAGGGTGGTGTCATTTCCACCTAGTCCGTTTACCTCCACATTAACTTCTAGGCGGTGAATTTTAGTCTCCAGCACGGCAATTTTCTGCAGAAGTTTGTCGAAGTCGTCGGCAGATAGAGGAGGCATCTTGAAGCTAATTAGCTTAGCTGAGCACTGTCTTTCCAAGTGAAGTGGTACAGGCCTGTGCTGTTGACAGCCCACGGTCAAGAAGCACTGAGGTGGTCATAAAACAGTAAAAATGGCAAAAAAAAGTCCTTCGTCTTTTAAGAAGTATGTCTCTGCTCATTAAAGAATATCAGAGACCTTCTGTCTGCAACTTTTAGTCCAGAATAAGAAAAAAATCATCGAAAGAATGTAAGCAAAGCAGGGAGCAAGCAGCAAAAGCGTCTGCACTGCAGCAAAGCAGGAAGTAGCGGCAGCAAAGGTTGATTTAATGATGAAATCTCATTGGCTACTGCTGATTTCTGCTAACGTGATTTGCTCAGACACATTACGTGGGGTACTGTGACACATCCACATGTACTTACTGCGAGACCTCCGAAAATACCCCTAACACTGCCATTTTCAAAGAAAAGGAAGCAGCAGTTGCACCTTGCGAGATGTTAAAAGAAAAAGCAATCTATTGTGTAACCCGGTGGGGTTTAGGACCCAGACTCAATAAATATGTCAATCAAACATATTGAGTTCATGGGAGACTTGATAGGCCCAAGCAGAGAAGTTGATGCCCCCACTGGTCAATAGTGCTAAGCCTGCCCCCCTCAGCCGGTCTGACAAACATTCTGATGACCGTTTTTTTCTGCAGGGTGAGTGTGACGAACACACACAACCTTGAACCTGGAAAATTCTGAGGAAAAAAAAAAAAATTCAGGAATTTAGGAAGACACGGGAGAAAGGTCTCCAGCCACTCTTGGTGAATTTCACCACTGCAGACCCTTTGATAGAAGAATGTACTGGACTTCCTCTTTTTGAGTATGGAAAATTCAAAGTTGTTCAGTGAGTGAAATGGGTCTGGTTAGCTCTGTAAAACTTAGTATGGGCATTAAAGCTAACCATTGCTATTCATACAGATCTGTATGGATGTGGGTGATCTCTGTGTGAAAACAACTGATTTGAAGCACTTGAGTTTTATTGGAGCTTGGTTACCCTAGCGATTAGCGTAGTTAGCCTAGCGATTAGCTGCCAGATAGCCATTAATGTGGCTCGAGAGAATGCATGGGGTTTCCCCTATAGCAATTTATATGGGCAGTGTGTAGTGGTTCAACACGCTGATATTGATTTTCTTTTTATTCATTGGATTTTCATGTTATACTGGTAATATTCCACCTTTCCACTGTCGTTCATGTAAAAATCTTTCAATAAATGTCAGCTAAACTTACCTGGGGCTCCACTCAGTCTTCAGCATGTCACTTAGTCAATTGCTAATAGCCCTCCCTACAAACCTTGTCACTGGCGCAATTGTGACTCTTCCTGGCAATTACATTATAATTACCTATTACCACTAGGGTTACAATTGGATTAACTGAAAAACCACCAGGAAGCAGCACATCTGACTGTAACCTGTTGTTGGGAAACTGGGAGGGGTTTAATGACTGTGCCACAGAGCAGTGACTGATTATGCATGTCTCAGTGAGTTGATATGTGATCTCTTGTGCCATAATTTTGCTGCATCGGGGCTATTTATAAGTATTGATCCTTTAGAAAGCTGTAACATCTACTGTTGGTATTGTTCTGTGTCCATACAACTGTCTAGCGTGGGTTTTGTCGGCAACCTTGTGCATGACATACCAATGTTAATTCATTGAGTTACTGCAGTTGTAAGCCTTATATACCTGCCATATTATTAAATAATACATTTTCATGAGCTTCAAATATTCTGTATTATTATTACTAAGGGCCTGAGCATTTATTCTGTTTTCGAGCAATTGTTTCCTATCGAAATATTAAGGTCTCATATGTTTGTTGATTGGAATCTCCAAAGATGAGTTCAGGATGCGTCTTGGTCTCAGTTCACAAAATTTATTCTGGTCACATGTAAGATATAATCATCAGCGCTGGTCTCGCTAGACAAGAGCTCACGCAGGAACTCAAGTTGCACGAGCCCTGAATTCCGGGTCGGACTTGCAATTATCTTCTTGGGTGGCTCCACCCTAAAAAATAGGTTGGACTTTCGCAACATCATCCAACTCCATCTTCTGACTGGACCCCACCTAACTGTCACTTCAGCTAACCGTCAGTTCACACCTTGCTACCGGGATGTGCTACGCAATGTGTTACGACTGTTGCCTTAGGCGTGTATTTATTGAAATGCAAGGTCTCAGCTCCCTGTAGCCGCAATATCTCCTCCTGGAAGCAGAACTGACAATGAATTAATCAGTAGAGAAGTCCATGAAATTACTGTGAGGCAAGTTGATCAGTAGAGGTGTACATGAGGTTACTCTGATGTGAAAGTCATACAATCATTTATAATTAATGCATGGTATTTAACATTACACTATAATTATTCTTCATAAATGTATTAAATTCCCCTATTTAAATCTTTAAATGCCGTTTTCTCAAAGATTAGTTTTTTGTTTTTTTTTATCATTCTCCAGTGTAAACATCTCAGTCTATGTAGCAACTATCTACACCAAACTTTCCAGTTATACACTTAGCAGTTTTCTTAAGATATTTGCAGAGGGATTTGTTAATAAATCCTTCCTGGCCTGATTTAATGTAAAATTTTAAGTAAAAAAAATATGGCAAACCAAAAAGAAAAGAAAGAAAAATAAAATTAAAATTAAAAAAAAAAAAAAAAAAAAAAAAGAAAGAAAAAAAGAGAAGAAAAAAAGAAGAATATGGGAAAAATTGATTTTTAAGGCTATGGACAGTATATTTTGATCTCCTAGGTAATGAAAGCAGATATCCTGAAATCCCTCTAATTTATTTTCATCTTGGGTGTAAACAAAATGAAAAAATAATTTTGCACCTGGCTTTATCATATGTTCAGATCTATCTACCAAAACTGTATGCAAAATCACACATATTTAATGAGATAATGCCTAAATTGCATAATTAAACATACAAATTTCAGAAACTTGTAATACATTTTATACTTGTGTAAGTAATCAACTGCAGAAGTTTTATGGTGAAATCTATTATTTTAAAATTATACCCTATTCACCTGTAGTGTCTATCTTCTGTAGGTTTGAAAGATAGAGATCTGTCTTACATGTTCAATGTATGTATTGTTGTAATACCAAAGCAATCACCTAGACTGCAAAACAAATCTACCTACGGGTATAAATAAAGTAACCTTGACCTTGACCTAAAGGCCTTCACACCAGTCTGATTTTAGGTGGTCAGATGTCGTCGGGCAATCTGGCGAGGTCGGTGGCATGACTCTGTTTAGTGTGTTCCATGCGACTGGCCATTGTTAATACCATCGCCAGTCTTTTCGGCTGATTCAACATGTGTAATTGGCCACTACACAGTCGTTCAGATGGACCAATCTGATTGGTGGAGGGACAGCCCTTGACTAGGGAATCGGTGAAAAACTAAACATCCGACACACTGAACTAGACAGAAAAGGAGAGCGGAAGGGAGAGAGAGTAGCCATATTAGCCGCTAAGCTACCACAAATTAATCATCAGAGACTAAACAGACTAAATGTATCGTAAGAGGTGGCCGTTTGTGTGATAGCTTTAACTATCTAGTTGAAGCTGTAATAACTGCTGACTTTCTAATACACAAGCAACCTAGAATGGCATTAGATATTAGCAGTGATAAGCTTCAACTACAACGCAATTCGGTGCCTAAACAAACATACAACAGGAAATGATGCAAGACGGTTACCGCAGTACATCAGACATCAGAGGAGGAGCAAGTGTCAAACACCAACCATACACGGAAAAAGGAGAGGGAACACAGCAATCTGTTATCAATATAATTTACATGCTTTTAGAAATATATTCCTGTTACCCTCAGTAAGGTTAGTCTATATTAATACTTCTCAGTGGGGGCATTGGGACAATGTTGGGGGACATTTGGAAGGAGAAAGCTGAGAGGTGGGCACTGAGACACAAATAGGGGTCATTAGTCAGTGTTATTCCTCACAATGTATAAGTATCCATATCAGAAGGAAGTTTGTTTCCATTGCTTTCCTAGGACCAGCATGTTATATGTTATCTCAATGGCAAATGTATGTCTCCCACACTGGATATCGTTTCAGATGTTGGTGGGCGACGAGGCTAATGATGAGAGGAGGAGGGCATTACCTACAGAGCAATATAATGTGTCCCCCCCCCCCGCCATCACCTATCCCAGGAGGCTTTATACTATTTTTATTGGACCATTTTTTAAAGAAAAACATTTATTGTGCTATTTTTTTCATTTTGCATCAATATTGCTATTTAATGAACGAGGGATGATCAGACAAGATCTCGGATACAAGCAGTCGAAATGAGTTTCCTCCGCAGGGTGGCTGGGCGCACCCTTAGGGATAGGGTGAGGAGCTCAGTCGCCAGGGAGGAGCTTGGAGTAGAGCCGCTGCTCCTCCACATTGAGAGAGACCAGCTGAGGTGGCTTGGGCATCTGTTTCGGATGCCTCCTGGATGCCTCCCTGGGGACATGTTCCAGGCATGTCCCACCGGGAGGAGACCTCGGAGAAGACCTGGGACACGTTGGATAGATTATGTCTCTTGGCTGGCCTGGGAACACCTCGGGGTCCCCCCGGAAGAACTGGAGGAGGTGTCTGGGGAGAGGGAAGTCTGGGCATCCCTACTTAGACTGTTACCCCCGCAACCCGGCCCCGGACAAGCGGTGGATAATGGATGGATGGATGGATGGGATGATCATACAGTACAGCTTTGCATCCCTGAGATATAGCTATGCTGCGTTCAAAGCAGAATGACTGGCATGCAGCGCTCATTAACCCCATTAGAGACTTGAAACTTGACTTGGACCTGAGCTCAAAGACTTGTGAACATCTCTGGTAGTTACTTCCTGCTCATTTACAGCCGTGAGGATGCGATAAGGTAAGGAAGAGATAAGTGATGAACTGGTCATGGCTGGGCTTCAAATATACAGCGTGGCTTTTAAGGAGTGGCTCACATCTGCATTCAGACAAATGTCCAACGGGGACTGCAGTAAAGAGAGAGGGATGGTGAAATAGAGGGGGGAGATAAAATGTCATAGCTGGGGTTGAAAAATGAAAGGGAACCTCCATCCACTCCATCTCTTAGTGGATGGATGGATGCAGATGAAGGGAAAATAAAGGAATGAAAAGACAGAGCAGAAAGACAGCCCAGAGGCAGATGGGGGGGGATTAGGGGGGCAAAGAAATGAGGGGAGAAGTTATAATGGTCTGGCGGAAGAGGAAATACAGAGGGAAAATGTGCAGGTTGATGACGGTGAAGAGGTACAAGTGGATTTGAATAGCAGTCTGGGGAGACAGAGGATGAGAGGACTGGGCGGGGGGGTGGGGGGATGGTAAAGGTTAAGAGGGATTTTGTTAGATGTGGTTTTTTTATTCAATCCTGACTGATTTTAATGGAGTCCTAAAGTCACCGTGAGGTTACCTAGGCAACTAAACTACAGTGTCGGACCAATGGTGGAACATTGTTATCCGTGAAGAAGAAGATCCCTTCTTTTTAATCCAGCTCTGACAGAGCAACGGGCCCATGTGTGTCTGTGTGTGTGCACGGTTACACACCTGGAAGTGGCTGCAAAAAGCAGGTGTGAGACTGTAACTGTGTGTGCGTTGTGTTACAAGTTCTGACAGCAGAGTGTGTGTCACTGTCAGTGACTGTGCATGTGTGACAGCGAGCAGGTGTGTTGTATCTGAAGACATAGCAAGTGGATCAGAGCTGTGTGTGTGTCTGTGTGTGGGTCGGCATGCATCTGTGTGCCAGTGTGTGCTTCTGTCTTTGTGAGGACCACTTTTAAACTCAAGTCTCGCCAGACTTCAGGGGAGTGACGTTATTAAAGATCTAGCTTCTCAGATTTAGGGGGATTAAGGAGGATATAGGCCTAATTGCAGAAATGTAGAAGATCAAATTCATAATTATGTTTTCATTAGTGTATAATTACGTAAAAATAAGATTTGTTGTTTTTTGCTGCTTTTCCACCGATGGTATCAGCTCAACTTGACTCAACTATTGTGATACTTGTCTCAGAGTGACTGCAGTTCAACAATGGAGGAGAATGAATCAAACTAAGTGCCAGCATTATTCTGGGTGTATGCAGATTCTTTGGACAAAGACAGGGCATTCACGAAATGAATATAATTTGCATGTTTTATGGCATGTTTCATCTTCTGTATACAGTCAGCTGGAGCAAACAAGAGTTTCTCTTGTAGAGAATCGATGCTTCAAAGAAAAGTCCACATCTCTGGTCAGAAGCAAAAACTCACCTACTGTTAAAGGTTATGAACAGGTTTAGTTGCTAGAAGGCTGAGTCTACCACCACAGGAAAACTTTGAGGAAATGTAATTATGAATACATTTCCTGTGTTACTATGAGTGTGAAACATGTTATTATCTCAGTAACTAAAATGACCAGAGTGGACAAACCAGATATTAGGTCTGGTCTTATTTCAACACACTCAATCCCAACTTGTCTAAACTTCTCAGGATTTCACTTCTGGATGTTCAGTTTAATCCTATAGGATCTCTTTTTGACATGCTGGTTTAGGCGTCATTTCACAAAGCGCAGGGTAGTCAATCAGACTTGGTTAGGTTTAGGAATAAAAACAAGTTAATTAAATTCTGAAAACATAGTGTGGTGAGTAACACTGCTGTGTAGACTGAAAATAGCTCAAGCTTCACTCCTCCCCTGACTCCTCCCCTGACCACTCCCCTAACACGGGTGTATAAAAACACCTGTGCTGTGGGTGCTCTCACTCTCTCATTCTGCTGTCAGAGCTGGCTGCTGCTGCTGCCAGGGAAGCCACTGTCTGCTCTTCCATTGCTGTAGAGATGGTAAGTAGGCTGTGACCCCGGGCATCATTTTTAAGGGAGGTGAGCCTGATTTAATTTCTGTTTTTCTTGTCTTAATAGGTTCACCTGCTGCTGTTTTGTCCTTTGTTAATCCTTTTCATTGCTCTTGTTTTGCCTTTGTTTGTTGTATGTTGTGTTGCTTAGTTGGTTAATTTAACTTGTCCCCTTGATTGATTTATTCAGGGTTTGGTTTTGTCATTGATTTTTTTTTCTTTGTTTGTTTTTTTGTTAACAAATTTCTTTTTAAATTCTGTTTTCAGTTTTCTTATTTCAGGGAACTGGTCACCGCACGGTTGAGGGGTGAAGCACAATCGTGAGGTCTCCCCACTTGTTGGTGAGAAAATACACTGGAACACATTTTTAGACTGCACCTTTTAAATTTGCTGTGCTGCACTGAGGTGGGTATTTACCCTACAGCGTAGTCTGCCTCCCACCTTTGGCCCCCAGCTTACCTTTTTATTAAGTTTAGTTTTTCAGTTGGAATGCTAATCTTAAATTTGTAGTAGTGATTTTAGATTCCTGTGTGAGGTTTTTATCTATTTGTAATAAAATCATCTTTTGGCTTAAGTAGTTGCGGTTTTATGTGTATTAACACCTAAGTCAATCAATCAAATTTTATTTATATAGTGCCAAATCATAACAAAAGTTATCTCATGACACTTTATATATCAAGTCGGTCAAAACCAGACTGTAAGCCAATTTACAGAGACCCTTCAAAATCCTCCAGGAGCAAACACTTGTGACTAGTGACAGTGGCGAGGAAAAACTTCCTTATAACAGGCAGAAACCTCGAGCAGACCCTGACTCCTGGAGGATGGCCATCTGCCTTGACCAGTTGGTTCCAGTTCCAGTACTTTACTTTTTATGATTTACTGCATTCAAATATTTCAATAAATGATTTTTAGTTAATTCTAACACGTCTCTGTCCTTAATCAGAACGAACTTGTGTGGTTTCCTTTGAGCTCCTCACAAAACAATCTGCAAGTAGGATTATTAGAACCACATTAATTTCTTTAATGTTATTATTTGTTATTTCCTGAACCAGGTGATGTTGTCAGCCCAATAAGTCCCCCTTGACTGCCCTCACCACAATAGCATGAAACGGGACATTGACTTATGGGTGAAGCCTGAGGTCGGTGGTTTTAGGACCCATAAAAGCAGAGGTTGAAAACTTCACTAGATGATTTATTAAAGGAGTGATATTTTGCTTTTTTAAAATGGAATTATGTATTTTATAACATTTCGTGGTGGTCTACATAAACTGTAAATGCTATGCTTGGGTCTTCATTAAACTCCACAGGCCCATCTTCAACCCTATTTCTGAGTAATAACACAATTACGTGTTCTGAGGGCAGGCCCTTTAAATGCTCCAGGTTGTTGGCTTTGCAGCTCTGTCTGGTTCAACTGATAACTAAACATTTTAGGTAATTGGCTTGAAGTTTGGAAAGTGGTGGCAGACTGGAAAACTAAATACAGAGGAGTCCACACGGAACAATCTGTCATGGTGGTTAGACCATGCGTGCAGATAGTGCTGGGGGTGTGGGGGCATATCCCTCCCAGATTTATAGAAACTCGATCTGTCCCCCCCACCAATTGATCAGTATACAGTATACTGATTCAAGAAGGTGGAAGGCTGGAGCAGATCCTTGCTGAGTTGGGAAAGCAAGGTGTTCAATTTTCCACGTAATCCTCAGTCAATACCTCTGCACAGCTGATCCATTAACATTCCGGTGTTTGTGCTGCCTTACATGCCTACAACTAATGGTGCGTTCATGTGTGCTCATAAACCAGAAATTTGAAGTTGGAAAAGCATTGAAATCTAGCGTCTGCAAGCATAAACGTTGGGGTTTTCATTTAATTTCATTAACTGTCATTTTTTTTCTGAATTCCATGTTCCCTGCTGTCCCAGTTTTTAAACTGGGAAGGGCAAAGTTCAGACATTCCGTTTTTGGAACTCCATGTTCCGACTTCCAATGTAAACGCAACGCACCATCTCGACTCCAGGGCCCTACGGAGCTAGTAGCTAGCCCAGTTTGTGCCTGTAGTGGTAAAGTGATCATACCTGAGCAATGAAAAGACAAAACACCATGATAGCATTTTTTTTTTTTTTTTTCAAAAACAAAACAGTGTAAGTATCATATGCCCGTTGCCTGTTAACTTCCCCAGATGTGGCAGATATTCATTTTGTAATGTTATGTAGTCTGACTGACTAAGGCATTTACACTTACCCGAGGCAGACTAAATGTAAAATAACAAGCTTTTTAGGCTGCTATTAACACTTTGACTGCCAAAGACATATTTATATGTCATTTGAATCCATCACTTGACTGCCAAAGACATAAATATGTCAAAAGCGTTTTTTAATTTGCAACGTTTTGTCTGAATGTCTTGAATGTCTTGTCCAGCTCCTCTGTGATGATCAGACTTGTATCTTCAAAATAAAGTTCATAAAACTGCATTTGAATACTAGATAAAGAAGTATAATACAGTTATTTCACATTTGTTTCACATTCCCCATTCGTTTGGCCCAAGGCAGGGCTGGCTCGTTCCTGTTGTTCTGAACCAGGAAGAGCAGGTGTATCAGGTCTTAGAAGACACAGAGAGTAGCAACACTATCTACACAAGGATTTCTAACAGTGAGAGAGGGAAATTGGCTTTAAAACACACATTTAATGCTCCATTCATAACCAGGTAATCAGCTGGGAGTCGCATATGTCTCTTTATTTGATCGTCTCATGTCCCACCTTACATAATAAATGGTGGGTCTACAAAAATAAGCTTGAAAAAGCCTGGCAGGCAACTGATGTTTTTTTTTGTTCTTTGTTTTTTTTTTAAATACCTGGCAGTCAAATTGTTAATATTATTCTTAATGTTATGTTAGTAAACAACCTTTAGCTTAAGTTACAAGATCTAAAATGTTAACATTGTCCTCCTGGCCTGGAGGAAGTTCATGATGACAGTGAGGCAGGCCCTAGTCAGGCAAGAGAGGATCTGCCAGGGGGCAGCTACAATAGAAAAAGAAAGCACGAGGAAGGCGAGACAGAAGGAATACAGACAGAAGAAGCAGGGAGAGAACAAGGAGGGACAAGGTGGTTATCTGGAAAGAGAGGCGTGCACACATCTTGGGACTGTCAAAATGAGTGGATACATTTGATGAGTTCTTCAATTATCAGGCAAATTGCAGATGAAATCCAGTCCTTACCGGTTTCGCAATATCCCATTATTATGGATGGAACAAGGGATGTCTCTGGTGTTGAGCAGGAGGCGCTGTGCCTATGTTATGTTGACACTGATCTGTTGGTGCCTGAAGAATTCATAGAGTTGTATGAACAACTTCTACAACAGGTGAAACCCTTCCCAAGATCATTTTGGACATTCTGTTGAGGTTGAATTTACCAATATCGGGCCTCAGAGGTCAGGCATATGATGGGGCTTCAAATATGGCTGGAAAGCACTCAGGTGCACAGGCTGTTATTCAGCGAGCACACCCACTAGCACGATATGTACATTGTGGAGCACACTGTGTCAATTTGGTCACACAACAAGCTTGCCCAGCCTCCAATGTTGAGCAAAATGCATTTGACTGGATACATGACCTTGGCACATTTTTTGGGCTGTCTGGCAAGCTTAAAGACAAGGTTAAAGCCACTGTTGCAGCTGAAGGGGAAGGGCCAGCAGTGTTCATCAGGCCTTTATGTCCCACAAGGTGGACTGTGCACTCACCTGCTATCTGTGCTGTTCTCAGCCAATGTACAGTGGTGCTAAATGCACAGGATGAGATGGCTGCAAGTCATTCTGAGTCTGCAAGCCGGGCAGAAGGTTTACATGTCTGACTGCAGAAGCGTGTTGTTGTACTGGGACTTCTGTTTGCTTAAGTTGTAATCAGTGAACTAGAGGTTCTGAACACATCTCTCCAGAAAAAACACTCAGACAATGGAAGGCATGCTATCTGCAGTTTCTCTTGTCCAAGACTGCTTGAAATCCAAAAGAAACACTGAACACTTTGAGGCTATCTTTAAGGAGGCAGAGGACAAGTGTGACTATCTGTCTCTAGAGCCCATTGTTCCACCACACACACAGAGGCCCCCTAAAAGATTTTCTGGTCAGGCTCCTGCATACACACCTGGGTCAGCTGTGGATTTTTACAAACCAGAGTTCTACCATGTCCTAAATACAGTAGATGCACAAATCACTGAGAGGTTTATTCAGCCAGGCATTGAAATATTAAAAGAGCTGGAAACTCACTCCTGACTCCCATGACAAACCATGCAGCAGTTCACAAATAGCCTGAACTGAATGGAGAAGACTTGAGAGTCCATCTAGCCTTGTTTAAAAACAAGTACAAGGTCAACACAACTGCAGATGCGGTGCATGCTCTGAAAGAAATGCCCCTTGAAGTCCGTGGCCTGTTTAATCAGGTAGAGACACGTGTCAGGTTGCTGATGGTGGTGCTCATATCATCTACGGAGGCAGAACGCAGCTTCAGTGCATTATGCAGACTGAAAACATGGTTGCAATCAACCATGAGTCAAAAAAGGCTCAATGGCATTGCTGTGTGCCATGTCCACCAAGACAGGCTTGACACCCTGGACAGACAAGATAATGCTCAGCAATATCTTCAGGGAAATGATAAGAGGAGAGATGTTTTTGGGAACTTTTGAGTGTTTCTAGAGGGTACATTTGTTTGGTTGCAGAGGGAATTCTTTTTTTTATCAACTGTGTTTATTATTTGAATTTTATAGACATGAATCAGTTGTTTATGTGTATACTTTGGTTATTATACACATTGGTATGTTTATAATCATTTACATGAAGGCACAATTGTGAATCATTTCAGTTTTAATTTTATTATACATTTTTTCACATAGGTTCTTTCTCAATTCAAGTTTCATCCTGTTCATCCTGCTAAAATCAGCAAATGTTTCAATAAAACGTGTGCAGAAGGCATGACATTTTGTGACTGACATACTAGACAAATAACAGTTTGATTATGTATAGCTGGTGTTGATCAGGTAGGCCTTTGTTTACCAATATTCATTCAGTCAGAAAACTCAAGATTTTAAATATATATATATATATATATATATATATATATATATATATATATATATATATATATATATATATATATACATATATGTTTATGTTTATGTTTACGCATTTGGCAGACGCTTTTTTCCAAAGCGACTTACAGGGGAAAACCAATTAAATCACTCAATCAATCAAATTTTATTTATATAGCACCAGATCACAAAAAAAGTTATCTCTTGACATTTTATATATAGAGTTGGTCAAAACCAGACTCTAAGTCAATTTACAGAAACCCAACAGAATCCTCCAGGAGCAAACACTTGTGACTGGTGACAGTGGCGAGGAAAAACTTCCCTTTAACAGGCAGAAACCTCGAGCAGACCCAGACTCCTGGAGGATGGCCGTCTGCCTATATATATATATATATATATATATATATATATATATATATATATATATATATATATATATATACATATATATATATATATATGTGTGTGTGTGTGTGTGTGTGTGTGTGTGTGTGTGTGTGTGTGTATGTATAGCTGCAAGTATTTACAGCTTGGTCCCCCCCTATCTGCGCCCCTGGGTTAGACCCAGTGTAACAGGCCAGAATATACCTGGGGTTAATGCCAGATTATACCCCAGGTATTTTCTGGATTTAAATCAGATAGCTTTCTCCCTCACTCTTTGAAAAATTAAGTCATTCTTGTGTATACCACTTAACAGTACTGATATCATGGGGGTATAATTTGGCCCGGGGGGTATAGTCTGCCCTGGAGGGGTATAGTCTGGCTTGGGTTCTTTTTCATGCCGGGCTATAGCTTGGCCTAGGACGGTATACCCCAGGGTTTCCCCAGGGGTATACTCTGGCCTGGGCCAAACTATCAAAATGATTGTCTGGAGTGTGGGTATACTTTGGCGTGTTACACTCAGTCAGAGATCCATATGCACACACAGTCTTTCATAACACTCCCACCTGAGTGCATGGCCTTGAAAACAACATGATCATTTTGTCATTTTGATGTTTTTTTCATTCATTTATTATTTTTTTATTATTCTATTCTATGTTATTATTAGTATTTAACTTTAAACATTTACATTGTAGGTAGCACTTAGAACTTGAAGTTTCAGGATGTTATGACTTATTATATTATGAAAAGTCAAATTCATCGAACATTATGTTACAATTGCATTATAATGTTTTGTTTTTGATGTGCTTTTGTTTTAATATGTAAACACTATTGAGAAGTGTGGTCATAATCTTTGTAGAAGTCTAATATTTTTTTTTTAGTGATCAAGGTTTTTCTGGTTGAAGTAATAAAAGTAATTTAGAGTTTTAAGATTTAAGTTAGTTAGCTTTCTCACTTAGCTTACCTGACAAAGCTGAACCCCAATAAAATGTTGAAAAATTAAGTAATTCTTGTGTATATCACTTAACACTACTGATATCATGGGGGTACATTCTGGCCTAGGTCACTTTATATCCAGGTATATTCCGGCCTGGGGGTATACTTTAGCTTGTTACACTGGTTTATAAGTTGGTGGATGAGGACAATCAGTGGCAGGTGTGCTCATCTTCATTAATTACTCGCATACCTGCAGGGAGAGGAAACACAAAGGGAGGGGAAGGATTGAGAACAGGGACACCTCTTGGTGGACTACCTGGCTTTTCTGAGTGGTGGAGGTAAAAGTCACAAATCAGCTCTGGGTCAAGAATAAGGAAACAGGAAACCAATGATCCATTTCCTGTCCTCTGAGCCATAACTCCCTGGTGTACGAGGACATGCGGGGCCACCAGAAGTGTTGGCAAATGAGGGTGCTTGTCGGTGCGCTAAAATGTGGTGACACGGGACACCAAGCCGCAGTACAGATCTCCAAGTTCCAGGCTTTTCATCAGCTCCCAGCGATGTTTAACCTAAATAGACCTTGGAACCAGTTTTGAGCTGGTTCCGAGTAAGCTTTCTTGAAACTGCTTGTTCGGAACCAGTTCTGTGTTTGGAAACAGCTCCATTTACAGAACCAGTTCCGTTTGAGGATCATGGAACTAGTCTTGTTACAGAACTCAGAACCAAGCCGTGTGTGATTACCCAATCTGTTTTGGCCATGTGCAATACGGTCAGCCATCATGGCCACAAAACTACGGCAACTCTGTTTGGACAAAACTGATTTGCGGATCTTACCTAATTTGAGTCTTTTTAAAAAAACAAAAACTTTATTAACAACATGTAAATGTACTTAGACGTACTTTATTGATTCAAACTTGGGAAATTCTTTTGTAATAGCATGACATACAAACATCAACACAACATTTTTCTTTTTTTATTCCTCTGTACGATACTGTTTTTAATTGTACATCTGTTTTATGTCTTTTAATTTATTCTTTTTTTTTGGTTTTTATTTATTCCTCTGTACAGCACTTTTGTCCACTGTGGTTGTTTTAAGGTGCTTTACAAAAGAAGTAGAGAGAGAGCTTTACTGTTAATCTTCCCCTGTAGATCGCTTTGGAAAAAAGCATCTGCCAAATGCATAAATGTAAATGTAGATCAGGTGCTTGGGAGTAAGAACAGGTTTCAATATACATATAAGTAAATAACAAACAAACAAATACACAAAAAAACCACCTCTAAGCGCAACAGATAATGCAAGTGTTAAATACTAATAAATACCCTAGAAACTTTTTTGAGTGGTGAATAATTATGTGTGTGCATGTATGAACTGATAAAAAAAAAAAAAAAAAAAAGTTGTGTCAGGAGTGTGTCACGGAGTGGTGTCACGCCCCTTACGCCTCTTGTAGCTCATTGTGGTATGGATCCAGCTAATGTCATCATGTTGATGCATGTGGTGATGTCAGCATATCAATTGCCCCTATATTTCTGGCAAGTTTGAAGTAAATTGAAACAAAATTGATGTGTTTATAGACATTTGAAATGTTGCCTTTTATAAGTAAAAAAAAAAAAAGAAAAAAAGATTTTAAAAATTCTGAAAAAAAGTTAACTTTTGCCAAAATGTAAAGATGTCTATTCTGGGTCACTGGCAATCAGTAAACCCAATTTGGTATGAATTCAACCAGTAGTTTTGCTGCTAGAGCATTAGCAAGCAAACAAAGAAACAAAGAAACTGAACCAAAAACAACACCCCTTGCCTCCCCTTCAGGTAAAAAAGTAATGTTCACTGAGTTAACGTATGAAACAAAGACTCTGCTCCTCAAACAGTGTATTATTGTATGAAATACTACATCTCATTTGTGAATAATAATAGATATAATAAGTAGTTTGCCTGTTGACAATGATGACAAAGGCTTTTAATATTAACATAGCAGCATAAATTTCTTTCTGTCTTAAATTTCTTTTTTTCTTTTGCTGTTTCCTGAAAATGTAGATAAGATTTGTAATAAATTTGGGTAGAACATTCCTGTTGATCTAACAAGTGCCTTCCAGTTTTTTTTGCAGCAACTTTAGGGGAGGATGAGGAGCTTCTCGGCCACATGAAAACAGAGAGTTTCTGTTCCAGAGTGAAGATTTTTGAAAAAATCTGGTTTGTGTGTATCTGTGTTAATGTGGAAAATGGAGCTATTGGGAAAAAAAAAAAAAAATGATGCCGTACTCCACTTTGTGCGTATTGCGTGTGATGAACCTACACTGGAAACATCTGATTCATCTGATCAGGTAGATCAAGATCAGAGCAGACACACTAGACTCTAGAAGGTACAAACAAAATAAAGAGTGCACTTAGCACTTAGAAAATGAAAATGTTCACTTGTTTTTGCTGCTCAACTTCCAGACTATTGCATTTGCTATGTTTAATATTATCTGCAAACTATAGTCCACCAGAAACAATGGTTTGTTTGAGTTCTTGCACTCATTTGTAATTGTTTTTTCCCTTGTGTTAAAAAAAATAAATTTTATAAAGCTAAGATTGTGTGGACAGAATAAAAAAAAAAAAAAAAAAAAAAAAAAAAAGCTAAAGCAAAAAATACCCATACCACATGACGAAAACATAAAAACATTAATTAAAAAAAAGACCATAGCCTACTCACCAGAGATGCTCATTATTTATATACATAATCCATCCTCCTTTCTTTACACAGGAAAACTTCAATGCCTCTGTCATAGAAGTGATCTGTGTGTTTCACGTCCATCAATATGTTCCTTTTCTATGGCCAATGAGGCCATAGAAAAGAACATATGTCCAGCTGTATTCCTGACATAAGTTCTATTCCCTTGAGGGCAGAGAATGTCCGCTGGATAAGCTAGTTAGCGTCAGGATTGGCTGACTTCTCCTCACAATGTCAAGCTTTTCTGGAATAGTCTGCCTTGAAAATTGCTCTTTAAGAATGTCCAACACTGGAATGGTGGGTGACTTCACTCATATATTTTGGGATTGCCCACAGATCAAAGATTTTTGGAAGTGTGTGAAAACAGAAATAAAAAGATTTCTTGGTCTTGACCTACATCTTGATTTAACCCTGTATATACTTGGAATATTACCTGAAGATCTGATAGACAGAGATTGTAGCTTTTTATTGAAAGTCTTGCTCGTAATAGCAAAGAAAATGATCACAATTAACTGGCTGAAACCACATCCCCCCAACATAACGCAATGGATAGACAAAGTAAAAAAGGTTGTTATTATGGAAAAAACTACTGCAAGGTTACAACTGAAACTAGAAAAATTTGAGAGAAGATGGAAACCAATAATTCAAGCGATACAAGAGCTCTAAATACCTCTTTTTGTTTTTAATATTGCTTTTTTTTTTTTTTTTGTAACTCAGTTATTTTATTCTATTTCTTTTCCTCAGTAGCACCTGTTTTGGTTTTGCAAATACATTTATTTGTGCTGATTTCAAGAATGTTGTTGATATCTGTATAAAATATATATGATCTTGACATGTTTTTGATCTATATGTAAAAGGAGTAGTATAAGTAGTTATGAGTGAAAGTAATGTGATATAGATCGAGTGATTTATAGACTGAGGCTGGTATGATTTTTGTACATCTCCATGTGTTTTATGAGTGGAATAAATAAAAAGTTAAAAAAAAAAAAAGAATGTCCAACACCAAATCATTTTCCTCTTCTCCATCAGCTATTATGGGTGTAAAAAATCTCAAATGTACTCGTAGTTCAATTCAATTCAAATGAGCTTTACTGTCATGAATCAAAAACAATATTGCCAAACCTATGTCAAATAATAGTTTTGCTCTTACCATCCAATCAGAGGAAGGATAAATACTTATGACAAGAAAGAAAACAGTCAAGAAAGAAACAGTCATGATGCTATACAGTTTAAGTTACATGGGCCAGCACTACTGATGCTGAAGGTCCTGGGCAGATTAGATTAACCCTGCCAGCACATAGAGACTGAAATCTGATTGGACAACACAGCTTACACCCACATACTTGGAAGTGGTGCAGCCAAGAGAAATGCTAAGAAATTAAGAGCTTAGTCTATGGGGAATAAATTAAAACAATTACAAGGAACGCATATTAGAATTTAAGATGTAAATGTCTGGGTCTGATGATGTTTATGCCAGCAGAGAAGGCTTTTCTGGCCCTGACAGCCTGCCACTGAAAAAACATTACGATACACATAGCATTAATGTAGATAAGATTTGAACCTTTAGGGAAAATAAGTCGAACTCACTTAAACATGCAAATGTCCAATCAAACATATTATAGGATATGTATTACTGTTTGGTTTTTGTTATCACCTGTGCTAGAAAGGTTACTGTTTGTTTGTCTTCAGAAACTATTTGGACATTTGTCATGAAATTTGGTGCAAGAGTTGGTGTTGAGAGTTGTGCTCCCATTTTGATATTAGTTTATTTTAGTAGAAGGTCTGTTTATGTTGTTATGGCAACCACTGTGACATGACGTGATCATGTGACCTGCAATTAATGAATGGTCTTCACGTGTGAAAAACAATAAAGCTGTGTGCCCACAGGTGAGTGTGTTCACACAAATAGTAAAAACTTGTGCTGTGCTTGTGTTATATCATGTAAACCCTGTGAAAAAGAAAGCTCTGCTAACAGTTGGGCATGAGCAAAAGACAAATGTAATAAAACACAAGATAACGCGTAAACAAGTCATATAAGTATACTGTAGACATGGATCTAACAAACATAGCGCAGATGGTGATGATGATATTAACTACTGAATGCAAGTCAAAGAGCGAGATTTAAATGTCATCAGTGCATATTGACCCTGTGTAATTGTAAATAATGAAGCAAAGCTAATGGTCACACTTTTACAACAGTGGTGTGATGTGTAAAGTAATAATCCACCGTTGAGGAGGAGAATGTGGACATGGTCATAACTCAAGAAATGCTTCATGCTTAATTCTGAAAGGGATGTTTGGTAAACACAGGTCAAAGCAGCAGCCATGTTGTGAGATGGTCAAACTAAATTTATGACAAAAGCATCTGCTGATGTCAAATGTGTAATCACTGTTGATCCATTAATCCTATCAATACATGTAAATAATTGGTGTAAAATGCAGTTAATTTTTTCATGTTCATCAGATATGACCCATTTGGAAATTCAGAGGCTCAGGAGTGAATGTGGAAACATCGTCATCTTCTACAACATTGATTCATTTGTAAAACCCACGGAGTCTAATAAATGACAATGCATGGAGTAACTTCCTTATGTTCAGTTAATGACATACAGTATTTTGTTTTAAAAATGTTGTGGAAATGTTCAACTGACCACTCACTCAAAGAAGAGGAGAGAAAGTTAGAGTTGAAATAAATGATCATTTATTTGAGAAATCATTCACAGAGAAACTCTGTGAGTCTGATTAAACATGGGAAAACTAAAGATTATATAGAACCCAGATCCATCCCCTTCAGCTATTACATCATCCCATACGTACATCGTACCACTCCATACTACTCCCTCTCTGTTCCATGAAGAGGTCACTGTGACCTCTTCACCCTAATCTTGCCTGGATCCTATCTAGAGTGTAGGCGCCATCATCTATCTACACATCCAGACATTTAGGTGTTTTGGTTTTAAATCAAGGCAAGAACTCCCTTCCCGGGTCAGGGTGTCATGCATTTGTAAATGTCACACACAAAGAACATATGGCATGAATAATGAACAGCAGTAAAGAAGATGAACCAGGCCATGGACAGCAGTATAGAAGTAAATTTTCCACCACAAAAGTCAATTTTTTCGGTTTTCTCATTTTGATATAATGGACCTTTGAATTTACTCTGATCTTTAATGAACATCTACATCAGTGATTCTCAGCTTGTGGGTCGTGACCCAAAACAGGGTCACAAACCCAATTTCAGTGGGTTGTGGGCCTTTGTTTGTGCAAAAAATAATGTTAAGAAACCATTCACACTCTCCAACAGTAGGTGGTGGTAACGCACTGTAATGCTAATTAACACCATACATTTCACAGCATAAAAGAAGACCCAAAAGTTTCCATTCAAATCATGACAAAACTCAGGTATGACAACAGCTACATCAGATATTGTTGTACCTACACTGACGACAAAACAGAACAATCACAGGTTTCTTTTCAGTACTGTTGCCAGACTGAAAAAGATCCACAATGCATATGAGCCTAGTATTCATGCAACCCTCCATAGCAACAATTTTATGAACTTCTTCAATAATAAGATTTTGCTCATCAGAGATCAAATTAATGGCCTGTTGGCCTCTACAAATTATAGTTGACCTTTAAATCCTTCAGACCCAGAAACTACAGAGTTGACTATTGAACCATTTGGTTTTATGGATTGCTTTTCTGCCATAGAGATCAGTCAGCTAACGTCAATAGTCTCTTCATCTAAATCGTCTACCTGTCTCTTAGACCCAGTTCCAATGAAGCTCATCAAAGATGCTTTACTTTACTTAGCATTCACCTCCTCGATGTGATTAACTTGTCATTATAAACATGGTATGTGCCACAGTCCTTTAAAGTAGCTGTAATCAAACCTCTTCCTAAAAAACCCAGCCTTGACCATGTAGTGTTATCTAACTATAGACCCATATCGAATCTTCCAGTCATATCTAAGATTCTGCAGAAAATAGTAGCTAATCAGTTATGTGACTTCCTTCAAGCCAACAGTCTATTTAAGAATTTCCAGTCAGGTTTTAGGGAACATCATAGTACAGAAACAGCTCTGGTCAAATTTACCAATGACCTTCTAGCTGCTTCAGACAAGGGTCTTGTTTCTATACTGGCTTTACTAGACCTTAGTGCAGCTTTCGACACTGTCAACCATCACATCCCTCTACAATGATTGGAACAGTCAATTGGTATTAAAGGATTGGCATTAATGTAGTTTAAATTCTATCTAATGGATCGTTTTCAGTTTGTTAATATTAATAATGAATCCTCTTAATGCAGTACAGTTAGTTATGGCTTGGTTCTTGGACCAGTACTGTTTATCTTATGCATGCTACCTTTAGGTAACTTAATAAGAGAACACACCATCAATTTTCATTCCTATGTGGATGATACCCAGTTATATTTATCCATTAAACCTGATGAAGCCAATCAGCTAATTAAACTACAGGAGTGCATTAAAGATATTAAAGATTGGATGACCAACAACTGTCTGCTGTTAAACTCGGACAAAACTGAAGTCATTGTGCTTGGCCCAAAAACTCTTAGGGACACAGTGTCCAGCAAAGTAGTCACCATGGATGGTGTTACCCTGGATCTCAAAACCACTGTGAAAAATCTAAGCATTATTTTCAGTCAGGATTTATCATTTAACTCACACAAAAAACAGATTACTAGAACTGTCATTTTTCATCTTCGTAATATTGCTAAAATCAAGCATATTTTAATACAGAATAATGAAGAAAAATTAGTCCATGCTTTTATTACATCGAGACTACATTATTGTAACTCACTTCTCACAGGCTGTCCCAAAAAGTCCTTAAAAACCCTTCAGCTAACCCAGAATGTTGCTGCCTGTGTACTGACCAGAACCAGTATCAGAGACCATGTTTCTCCCGTGGTGGCTTCTCTGCACTGGTGCCCTGTAAAAGCTAGGATAGACTTCAAAATACTCCTCCTCACTTACAAAGCCCCTCATGGTCAGGCACCTACTTATCTGAAAGAGCTTTTAGTTCTATACATCCATCTAGAGCACTTTGCTCTTAACATGCAGGCTTACTGGTGGTCCAGAGAATCTCCAAAAGTAGGACGGGGGCCAGAGCCTTCAGCTATCAAGCTCCGCCACTGTGGAACCACCTCTCTGCCTCAGTCTAGGAGGCAGACACCTTCTCTATGTTTGAGAGTAGGTCAAAAACATTCCTTTTTGATGAATCCTATAGTTAGGGTGGCTGAAGCTGCTCTTAGTTCTGCTGCTATAGGCTTAGACTGCTGGGAAACTCATCAGGATACATTGAGCTCTTCTCAGCTCCTTCTCCTCTCTGACCTCCTCTCTGCTTCTCCTCTTCTCTGACCTTTTCTCTCCTAATTTTCTCCTCTATTTATGCCCCACCAAATACATGTTATGTATGTCATCTTGACTTCTTCCCCAGAGTCTCTGTGCTTTTCTCCTCACAGGTTTTCCCAGAATCATCACAGGTTTTCCATGGATCACCTCTGGACCTGCTGCTGTGGTCCTGCCTCTCTCCTGCCTTCATTGTCATCACTCACTTATCCATATAGTTGATATAGTTTTTATTAAATAGTTCCATAGATGGTAGAGGTTTCTATTATTTGTACTAACTGTAGTAGTAGTAGTAGTAGTAGTAGTAGTATATCTACTGTTAATACTTGTATTTGTAGTAAAAGTACACTCACTGTTAATACTTGTATTTGTAGTAGTAGTACATCCACTGTTAATACTTGTTATGTAGTAGTAGTAGTAACAGTCATGGACTTTTGTTCTGGTTATTTTAATTATACTAACACCAGCTGATCTATTTTTGACAGTTCTAGTTCAGTTATCTGTGCATCAATTGCATCAATGTGTTTCTCCGTACACCCCCCCTTCTCCCCCTCTCCCCCGGTCTCTCTCTCGCTCTCTTTTTCACCTCCTTTACCCTCTCTCTTTAACATCAACTTGTCAAGGCAGACGGCCATCCTCCAGGAGTCTGGGTCTGCTTGAGGTTTCTGCCTGTTTAAAAGGAAGTTTTTCCTCACCACTGTCACCAGTCACAAGTTTTTGCTCCTGGAGAATTCTGTTGGGTGTCTGTAAATTGGCTTCAGAGTCTGGTTCCAACCAGCTCTATATGTAAAGTCTCATGAGGTAACTCTTGTTATAATTTGGCGCAATATAAATACAATTTGATTTGATTTCTTCTTTTTTCATGATTAAAAAAACCAAACAGTCCCCTCTCTGTTTTATTGACAAATCGCACCCTGCCTACAATGACAAAAGATAATGCTATGTTTTAACATCTGTCATCAGAACAACTCAAAAATCCTGTTGTATACCCAGCTAATTGGCCCAGTGGGTGTGTTGAATTGTGTATTTTTGCAGACACTAAGATTCTACATATCCTTTTTTTTGCAGAGCACACTATTGAAACTCTTTATTCTGGCAACACAACCAAAACTACAATAAACTGAAAGTGACACATTAATGTTGAGTTGTGCATAAATATGTGATTGTTTCAATGTACGTGTATCCAGTAGAATGGTTTTACCCTGGCTGTGTGTTTGTGTGTGCAGGAATGTGCCTTGTTTTTCAATGTCCCCCCTTTGCTTGTGTGTGCACCCATGAATCTGTCTGTCCATGTAGCTGTGCTTGCACTACAAGACAGACTGTGAATCATCAGAAACAGCAGAGCCATAAAGCCCAGAGCTGTTAGGTAGGATTGCTTCTGGAATGATCACAAGGCAGCTGTGCTTCAGTTTCCCAGCAGCCATCACTGTGGGAGGCTGAAGAGCTGTTGCTGCTGCTGTGTTTGCAAGGACCCAGGGGTTAGTCAGTATATAGTCACGCCTGACAGCACAGCCAATGGCCATAATGTCAGCAACAATGATTGAACACATGAAATATGTGCTCTTTGTCCATGGTATTGGACAGGGTGGAGGTTAGAGGTAGGGTCAGGGTAAGGGTTAAGGCAAGATGAAAATTGCCTGCTGAAAAAGAAAGCCTGCCTCGCTGCCTCCATCTTTTATTATTCTGTCTTGAGAGCACAGTGACAAACAAGATTTTTGTCAAATTTGATTAGTTCCCTACAGAAGCCCTTTACTAGTTAACTCAAAAGATCAGTGCAACATGAACACTAGAACTAAAACAATTAGTTGACACGAATTGATTTAAAAAAATTATTCAGTTATAATTTTCCTTGAAGACTGCAGTGCACATGATGTTTGTAGATGCCATTGGACTTGCTTGTTGTGTAGATATTTGTATATATACTTTTATACCATTGATATTGTTGTTGTTATTTCTATATAGATATTTTTATATATGCTTTTTACTTTAAAAATTTTCTGGTTGTTTCAGTTGGTTCTGCAATAAAGGACAAGTTTTTTTTGTTTGTTTTTTTTTGTCATTTTCAGACATCTGTTTCACATTTTTACTGTTTTGTTTTTTTTTACTTACTCAAATAAATATTTAATTGAATTGAAGAAAATAATCGATAGACTAATTGGTTACAAAAATAATCGACAGCTGCAGCTCTAATTGGCATATTAATGAAGCATACCTCAATGACATTATATTTGCTGGTTATCATTACTAAAGCTGTTGTTTTTGTTACACATTTTTAGTAGATAAACTTAACAAATACCATAGAACTGTTGTTAGATTTAGTCACTTTCATTTGTAAGACAGATAATTAGAGTTTAAGTGAGTGCTGATTGTTACATGAAATAATAATAATAATAATAATAATAATAATAATAATAATAATAATAATAACTTGGACTTATATAGCGCCTTTCATGACACCCAAGGTCACTTAATAAAGAAAAAGGAGGGAGAAAAGGGGAGTGGGGGTTTAGGGGTCAAAAGACTTGGTGAAAAGAAATGATTTGAGGTGCTTTTTGAACATGGGCAAGGATAGGGCAGAGCAGACATAGAGTGGTAAACTGTTCCGGAGTATGGAAGCATTGACAAAGAAAGCCCTGTCCCCAAAAGTCCGCAATCTAGTGCAGGAGGTGGCCAGCAGGTACTTGTCAAAAGACCGCAGGGAGCATGACCAAGTACATGGGTGGAGGAGATCTGTGAGGTGCTGTGGTGAGAGTCCATGGAGAGATTTGTAGGTGAGCAGGAGGATCTTGTAGGTGATGCATGACTTGACTAGCAACCAGTGGAGCTGTTGGAGGATAGGAGTTCTGGACATACTGGAGTCTGCTAAGGGCCGTGATGGGCAGTCCAGACAGGACCCCATTGCCCTATTTAGGCCATAAGGTGAACCATGAAAAGTGGCTAGAAAATGATTTTCGTTCCCGTGTCTGGGCACTACTTTTTAAATGCATTTTTATTTAGACTGTACCCTCATGGACTTTGGGTTAAAAGTTCTCCGCAATATATCCTGCAGTTTTTTGTCACAAGCCATAAATCTATATGAATATAAAATTAAAAACCGAAAATTCTGTGATGCTAGATTCACTTGTTTTATTTATCAACATTCATTTTAGCAACACAAACTCTCACAAATTGATATTTATACATATATATATAACATTTTAGACATGTCTTGATGAATTATTACCATGCAATGTGAATGTAGACCATGAAATCTTGGAAATTTGTGGAAAAAAGCTTCTTCTACTAATTTCACATATGGTGAAATTTGATGATTGATTTGATCATGGTGAATTTTGCCACACACAAACACACATACATCAATGTAACAGCATTGCTTGACATTTACAGTGTTTACAGTTGCATGGTTTCTTTTCTTCTTTTAACAATGATGCATTTGTCATGTAACAATACATGTTTTTAATAGATCTCGGTCTGTGTTTTTTACACAGTACACGGTAAACTTTTATTTTTGTTCTATGGATGCTCTTTTTAGAAGATGTTTTATGGTTCTATAACATGTCTAATCATCACCATCACTGTCAGAAACATCATCCCATGTGGCTCTATCTTCTGTTTCCTTCTGAACATTGACACAGTGCTACCACCTACACAAATCAATGCAAGACAGTCTTGCTGACATACAGGAACACCTGTCTGTATCATATTTGCCTTGCTTGCAAGTGCAGTGGACAAACTGCAAAACACTTTGAGGAGCAGGATTTTTAGTCATCCAGGTAACTGTTAACTCCCCATCCTCAATGTGCCATCCACTACCAAGTGGGTGAGGGTGCACACATAATACCTTTCAGACAGTGTCTCATTATTGCTGTTTGGTAGATTGCCCTTTTGCAGTGTTGGTGTAGAGCATCACATGTTGGAGGCATGGACAGGGCAAACTACCAAGGAGCAATAATGACACATTGTCAGTAAGACTCTGGGTGGCCATGGCTCAGATGGTAGAGCAGGTCGTCCAATAACCGAAGGGTCGGCAGTTCGAATCCTGCTCTGTCCTAGTCAGTCCGTTGTGTTCTTGGGCAAGACACTTCACCCAGCGCCACTCTGGTGTATGAATGTTTGGTGGTGGTGGTTCACAACAATAATAATTCTTTGCCCGATGATCTGCTCACAGAAGATCTTGTAGCTGACATTGAAGGCGGCTCATTTCTGAAACACACACACACCTGCAAGCAGCACTGTGTGAGACAGAGAGAGAGAGAATGACTTATGATCAGTAGTAATAGTAGTAGCAGAGAATAGAATAAACTTACACACTTACTTATATACAGTGTGAGAGACAGATTTTTTTTTTTTTTACACACCTGCTATATAACGTCTGTGCCAGTGAAAGATTATCCTTTGAGCGTTTGCCAGACACAGTGATGTATTTATCCACTTTTTTACATATTATGCACAAGGCAGACAGAACAGGACCAGAGAAACAGTAGGTAGACCCATCCTGGACCGTCATTTCTTCCTTGTTCTGCCAGCATCACCTGTTTGCACAGACTCGCCTCCCTGTGATTCATTGACATCTGGATTCTCTCGTATGTTTCTCTGCGGAATCCAATCGCTTTTTATCAATGAATTGTCTGTAGCATGTTGCATGAAACCCAGCATCTTCTGGAACATTGTCAAAGTCAGTAGTGATAGTGTTTATAAGTTTCAGTTATAGTCCTGCTTTCACCACTCAAATAAAGCCATCATTCGACACAGTTTCTTAACGTTTCCCATCGTTTGACCGAAAAATCCTGTATTTTTTCTTTTTTTATGCATATGAGGTGCATATTCCATATTTTTGCTTGCCTTTGTAAAACTTTTTGTTGTATTTTCCTCCTCCGAACTACTGGAAGCCCGCTTCCTGGTCGCAGCCATCCTGGAGGTTTTGCACTTTCTTAAGGCAGCCATACACTGTGCGATTATTTCGATCGTTGCACGCAGCTCCATCTCAAACTGTGTGAATCAGTCGTACAGTCAGACTCACGATTCCTGTTCTCACACTGCACGGACCGACGCTCGTATGCGACCTGACTGCTCACACTGTAGGACCATACACCACAGGACCCACGACACGTTCGAGTGTTGTATCCGGAAATACAACGTTAAAATACCAAGGAATCTGTAAAAGTGCACAGATGATTGTGTATTGGCGTGAGCCACGAAATGGTAGTGCTAAACAAAAACCAACGAGCTGCTTTGGTAATATGTGCCATTATCTGTGAGGAATCAAAAAAGAAGAAAAGACAACGATGTGTTTGGTGCAGGCATTGGTTGGCCAGACGTGGACAGTATGGGCTGTCATCCTACAGCAGGAACTAGAGGTAAGCTGCAACAGCCAAACGGCACTAGGACAATAGCCAGCTACTGTTAGCTTGTAGGCTACTGTACGCGTCTGTGTTCGCGCATGCACAGTGTGAGAATTTGAGGCACATCGGTTCGTGTCACTGCTTTGACAGTACGATACACTCGCGAGGAGCGAGCAGGATTTCAAACAGCTCCGTTTTCCTTGCAAACACACGATTGCTGGTCGTGAGGTGGTCATGAGGTGCTAATCGCTTCTCTTTACCCCATGTACACTGCACGAAGCACGACACACGATTAGAGGCACATCGGGCCCCATCCCAGAAAGACTCGTACGAGTGAGAAATCGTCTCTAAACTCGCACAGTGTAAGGCTGCCTTTATTGGACCAGCAGGTTACATGCGACTCAAACTGCAGCACGCATGATAACAATAGCATTGCACGAATAAAGTTAAGTAGGACCGACTTCAAACACTGATTTTAAAACAAACTGCAGGATTGCAAATGGAGAACTTTTGACATTTAGCTCAGGAACAATATATCTTTGTAACTGAGTGAAAAGATTGTAGTGCCCCATATGTCGGAACGGGATGAAACGATACGGTGTTCACCTTACGGCCTAATTGCAGTAGTCCAGACGGGAGATGATGAAGGTGTGAATGAGTGTCTCAGTTACTGAATGTGTGAGTGAAGGCTGGAGTCATGAGATGTTTCTGAGGTGATAAAAAGTGGATTTGGTGATGTTGTTGATGTGGGACCGCAAGGTGAGAGTGGCACTCCTGAGAGGATGATGTCGTGGAGCTCTTGGAGTCAGACTGTTTCTGCGTCTCTTTCTTGTTATTTTGTGCCATGCTGTGGTAATGATCATGGCCAGCAAATGGCATCTATGACTGGGTGACCCTTCTACAGCTAAGAGAGAGCAGTCTTTTTGGACATTTTGACCTGAGCACACTCCACTCTTACCCAGAGCAAATACACTACAGCTACACGACACTAGGCCAACACCCTGACAACAAGAGGCCCTGGTGGAGATGCAGCAGGGGGGGAGGGATGGAATGATGACTCCAGTGCTTGGTGTGCAGCAGAAGGTTAGCCCTCCCGGTTATATATATATTTATAGATGTATGTGGCTTTTTTTTTTTTTTTTTTTTTTTACAGAATTATGCGTTTTACTTGTGTCTTTCATCTGACTCTCTGAACAACCGCACAAGAGTTCCTATGTGTATATGCACAAATGGCAAATAAATTTCTTGAATCTTGGAGTCCAGGATGATGCCCAGGTTGCACACCTCAGGAGATGGGGAAATGGAGCAACCATCCACAACCAGGGCCAAGTCACCAATTTTCATGAGCAGTGGTGCAGGGGCCACCACCATGAGTTCTGTCTTGTTACTGTTGAGTTTAAGTAGGTTTGTGGTCATCCGTGATTTAAGTTCCTGCAAGCAGTTGACAAGTTGTGTGGATGGAAGCTGTGAGGAGGGGTTTGTGCAGACATAAAGTATAAGAGAAGAGTGTAAGAGAAGATAATAGTTGGCCCCCAACTCTTGCTTCAGCATTTTTGATTGAAATAATTTGGCAAAATTTGTTTCGTTGCCAAAGGTGTGGGTTTTTATTTTCAAAACTTTTTAAACAAACAACATATATTTAACTTTAATACGTTAAAAATAACAAATCTTTATAAGTAAATTTTGTGTGCAAAGAATAAACTGAAAATGCCCTATTTCATTGATAAGAAAAATAAATTAATTAGTTATTAATGAGCAAAGGAACCTTTCATCAACAAAAAATAATTACTGGAATAAACTCAACTTGAATAATGTAAAATAGAAATGTTCTTAAAATGTTACCAACCACCATAAACAAGATGACTGACTATAAAACTTACCCTGTCAGCCCAAAATATTACTGCATATGAACTGTGAGTCTTTTGGACATTTTAGTGAGAAATGTGGGCTGTGTTTCACTGATAATCTTTGGCATTCTTCGTGGTAAGGTGGCAACTGCAGTTATCAAGTTACCAAGTTTTTCATAATGTTTCTTGTAAGGAGTGAAATTCAGAAAGTTTCCTCTTAAAAAAGTCTGCAGGTTTACCAACATGACACCCATGTTTTGTACTGAGGTGTCGCTGAAGATGAGCAGACTTCATGGCACTGTTAGTTAACATCTCCCTGCAGAAAAAGTACAGTGGCCACAGCAGGTTGCAGCTGGTGTACGTACATCCCATCATGACATAATCCTCAATATAATGGAAAAAACTTTTGAGGTTCTGCCCTGGCCTTCTTTGGTGCTTGATGTGTGTTCTTGTCTGCAGCATTGCCACTTCACTTTAACAAGTCCATAGTTTTACCTGACACTCGCTTGACAAGTCTCACTGGGTCAAACTATTCCGACAACGGGGGTAAGGGGGCCTCTGAGTTAAAAAAAAAAAAAAAAAAGAAAGAAATGAATTAAGGTCAGTAGCGTCAACTTTATTATAGGAATGTGTTTATTGTGTTTTATATTTCACCATTAATTTTCAATATTTATTTTGTGACCTGTACATGATGACTTATTTTATGTATTTTTCAAAAAATATTTCAAGTACCCCCTGGGCTTCTTCCAAGTACCTCTGGGGGTATGCATACCCCCAACTGAGAAAGACTAATCTACAGTATTTTAGAGTATAGACTGCTATTTTGATGCCTGAACTTTTTCTCTATTTATGCGTTTTGGAAACAGAAGTGCCAATAATGGATAAGAGCTGAGGAAAAGCGAGGGGTGAAACTCACTGAACTGATGCTATCTTAGAGAAAAAAACAACCACGCTGACTATCCAAAAATTAATGCCAGCATTAGCAGCATAAGTGATTTATTTTAAAGGCTGGTTCTTGTAAGTAAGTACTGGTATACTTCATGACAGTACAGAGGTTTGAAGTCCTGCCTCTTCTGCTACAGCCCATGGAAAAACACAAAAAAAAGGTCAAAGAAAAATAATTGTTTGATTCTATTTGAATTCTCTCACCAGCTATACATATATCTCAAAATCTTTGAGTGTGAGGTGAAAAGAGAAGAAAACCACTACAATCTGGTCATGTTGAGGCCGGAGAGACATCTTCAATGACTCTGAACAGATCGTGGAAAGAGGCCGACATCTCTGATCTTCAGGTGTGTAGTCTAGAGCCGCTGTAATCAATTACTTTTGTAATCAAATAATCTATCAATTATTTTCAATTCAATTCAATTCAATGATTATTTGAATGGGCAAAAAAAAAAAAAAAGTAAAAATGTGAAAAACACATCTCAAAATGACAACTTGTCCTTCCAGAACCAGCTGAAACAACCACAAAACAACCATGAATTGCTCGCATTAGCGTGGTCCCACTGTGGGGTACAAACAAATTTGTATTCAACTTTCTATCTTAAGATCCAACTTAAGATGGAAGTAACATATAATTTTGTGGTGATCCTGGCATTGTCAATCAATAAATCAATCAAATTTTATTTATATAGCACCAAATCATAACAAAAGTTATCTCATGACACTCGACATTTAAAGGTTGATCTTAACCAGACTCTTAAGCCAATTCACAGACACCGACAGAATCCTCCAGGAGCAAACACATGGTGACAATGGAAGGAAAAACTACCTTTAACAGGCAGAAACCTGAAGCAGACCCAGCATTCAAAAATTACCTGTCTCTCACCATTGCTGTTCGGGGAGAGAACAAAAATGTTTTCAGGTAGATTAGATGAGATCCAAAGTGTTGTCACACCACAGATCAGTTTAAATTTTAAAAAACTATTGGATGTTATAAACAAATGTGATATTCACAGCTACTAGTGATGTGTCGGTCATGAACGAAATGGCTCTGAGAGCCGGCTCTTTCACGTGAACAATGGGAGCCGGATACTGATTGGGAGCCGCCGCCCCCCCCCCCCCCCCCCCCCCCCCCCTCTCTCTCTCTCTCTCTCTCTCTCTCTCTCTCTCTCTCTCTCTCTCTTCTGCCTCTCTTTTTTTTCTCTTCAAGCCACATTTGATTGGTCAGTATGTGTGGTGTGCTCTCTGCACTGAGCAGTGGAGAGAAGGGTGTAGTTATACACACAGCACACAGCAAGCACACAAACAGGAGGGAGGGAGATGAGAGAGAAAGAGAGAGAGCAGGGAGCACAATGCAAATGGACTGGAAAGGTAAAAAAAAAAAGTTGAGAAAATGAATGACAACAGGAAACGCAGCAAAACCTGGACACATTTCTATTACATTGACCAAACTAAGGCAGAATGTAGAGTGTGCAAGACAAAAATCTCATATAGAGCTGGCTCCATAAACAACCTGCACAGGCATATGAGAAGCTGTTCATCCATCAGTGCAATTGGAAGAAAAAGACAAGCAAGTGAACGTGATATTAATGAAGGTGCCAGTGTGTCTACTGCAACTGCTGTTGCTACTGCAGTATCTACAGCATCGTCCAGTACACCGCCACATCCACTTAAAAGTAGAACCCAGAGCTCTATGAGCCATTTTTTTTGCAAAAGTCTATGACCCCAGCAAGACAGAACACAATTGATGAAGAACTGGTTAAAATGATTGCATTTGATTTCCAACCATTTTCAGTTAATTTATATTTTGTTGTGTGATTCTGTAAGCTTCTGTGTGTTGTTTCTCTTTAAATTTGTTTTGTAGTAAAAAGCTAAAGGTTTAAAATTAAGTTAGTTAAATTAGTTAATTAGTTAAAAGTTAGTAAAGGTCATTTGTTAATGTTAAGCATTTCTTTTTGAACTTTCTAATTTATTTTTTTTATTACTCTGTAGAGTGTCTAAATAAAGGTGTATTTATATAATAAACATTTGATATAGTGCACGTTTTTTTTTTTTACATTAGTAATTCATATTGCGCATAACTTTACATTATTGTTCGTAATAAATTAATTTAAGGACCAAAAAATCTGAAGAGCCACTTGGGAGCCGAAAGAGCCGGCTCTTTTTAGTGAGCTGAGCCAAAAGAGCCAGTTCTCTAAAAGGAGCCGGATCTGATCTGCCTTGGCGGCGGTCTGCGCTCTCTGAGTGCTTTTCTATTTATCCATAAATCCATAGAAAATAAAATTCAGTGAGCGGATCAGTCCTCACTCAGTAAATTTATTTTTATCAGTGCAAAACGTCCATGGAAAAAATCTGATATCATTAAAAATAGTGTCACACTTGTGTTAAAATCTTCTTCTACAAATGTAAATAATATTTCAAAGGAAATACATGACAGAAACGAAGGGCAATGAATCTACAAGAATACATCCTCCTTTTAACGCGGACCTCTGAGGTCCACATTAAAATCAGCCCTTTAACGAGGAACTGGGCGAGCGCACACTTTTAATGAACTAGCCCAGAAATGGGATCGTACATTTTGCATTGCGTTGGGGTTAACGAACTAACGAACGAACGCATTTTGCGTTGCACTAGTTGTTAACGAACAAAGAGCGAGCCCAGAAATGGGATAGCGCAAAATGCGTAAATAGACGCATTTTGCGTTGCGCTGGGCTTAACGATTTAACGAACTAGTGCAGCAACCTGGTAGGCAGGAGCTGGAGTTTGGTGTGGGTTGGCTATAGTAGTGTATCGATCCACAGTGTGCAGAAGATTGGCTCAAGCACGGGACCAGGTTTGTCAACAGTGTGGTGGATAAAAGCTTGGACTGATGGGCAGGAGACCTCCTTCTCAAGGGCAGGAAAAAGTGGAAGTTGGTAGCCATAGCATTCTGCTTTCCCATTGGACTGGGGGGTGGAAACCAGATGACAGACTGGCGGTGGCCTCCAGAAGAGTATAGAATTCTTTCCAAAATACAGAGGAAAATTGAGGCCCACTGTCTGACACCACATCCATGGGTAGACCGTGCAAATGAAAAGCATGGAGAAGGACCAGCTTTGCTGTCTCCTGGGTAGATGGAAGCTTAAGCAGGGCCACAAAGTGGGCCATTTTAGTGTACCTGTCCACCACAGAGTGGATGACCATGTTACCACTGGAAGGAGGTAGGCCTGAGACAAAGTCTAGAGAGATGTGAGACTAGGGACAATGAGGAACTGGGAGTGGTTGAAAGAGTCCAGATGGAGCTTGATGTGAGGGTTTGTGAGGGCAGGCCATGACAAAATCTCAGGTATCCTTTTCCACAGAGGACCACCAGAAATGCTGGAGGAGGGCGTCCCAAGTTTGCTGGGAACCCGGATGGCAGGTGAGCTTGGAGAAATGAGCCCATTGCAGTACCTCAGATCTCAAAGCAGGAGGAACAAAAAGGCAGTTAGGAGGACAACCACTGGGTCCTGGATGGTCTTCAATGTCCCAGCTCAGGGTGGCAACCATGCAAGGGGTAGGAAAAACGGAGGCAGGTTCTTCAGCAGAGGCATCTCCCCTTTGGAATTGTCTGGACAGGTCATCAGGTTTAGCATTGCGGGATCCAGAGTGGTAGTAAAGTTAAAACAGGTTAAAAAATGGAGACCAACGTGCTTGGTGGGAGTTCAATCTCTTGGCCCTCCTGATGTACTCGAAATTTTTGTGATACGGCCACACCAGAAAAGGTACTCTGGCACCCTCTAGCCAGTGCCACCACTCCTCCAAAGCCAGCTTGACAGCCGACAGTTCCCTGTTGCCAATGTCATCCTCTGTGCAGTTGAGAGCTGCTGGGAGAAAAAGGCACAGGGATATAGCTTCTGGTCAATGGCTGCTCACTGGGACTGAACTGCCTCCACCCCCACATCAGAGACATCCACTTCAACCACAAACTGGCATGCAGGGTCTGGGATTTGGAGGATGGGTGCAGAGGTGAACCTGGACTTGAGGGTCCTGAAGGCATCATCACCAGCTGGGGTTCATGAAAAGGGTACCGTGGATGAGGTAAGGACTGTGAGCAGGGTGGCTACATGTCTGTAATTTCAGTTGAAACGCTGGTACAAATTAGCATACCAAATGTTGCAGCTGCTTGCAGGGGTCAGGAACAGGCCAGGATGCAATGGCAGAAGCTTTCGCCAGGTCCATCTGCAGGGTCCCTTGTGGAACAACATACCCCAGGAAGGTGACAAAGGAGGAATGGAGCTCACACTTCTCAGCTTTGATGAACAGGGATTTTTTGAGGAGACATTGCAGGACAGTTTAGATATGATAAACATGCTCCTTACGGGATTTGGATAATATGAGGATGTCATCCAGATAAACATAGACAAACTGATTAAGCATGTCCCTCAGAATGACGTGGATGAAGGCCTGGAAGATAGCTGGGACACTGGTATCATGGCATGGTATCACTGGCATCATGAGATACTCATAGTGCCCCTGGGGGTATTGACAGCTGTCTTACATTCATCTCCCTCTCGAATATGGACCAGGTGATAAGCATTACAAAGATCTAGTTTAGTGAAGATGGTGGATCCTTGAAGTTGTTCAAAGGCCGATCACATGAGTGGTAGTGGGTAGCGATTCTTGATGATAATATTATTTAGGCCTCTGAAATCTGTGCAGGGCCTCAGAGTCTTGTCTTTCTTCTCTACAAAGAAGAAGCCTGCCCCAGCAGGTGATGATGAAGGACAGATAATGCCGACAGCTAAATAGTCATTGATATAAGTTTCCATGGCCTCTCTCTCGGGAGCAGAGAAGGAATAAAGGTGACCCCTAGGGGTCACAGTTCTAGAGACGGGCTTTAGCCTTGCTGAAAACCTCCCGGAAGTCGTGGTACTCAGGGGGGACCCCCGAGACATCTGGTGCCTGGTTGCTGGGAGGTGATAGGAGAGATGAGGAGGCATGCTTCAGGCAGACTTGGTGACAGGAAGGACCCCACTTGAGAATGGTCCCCATTGGTCCAGTCAATGTGAGGATTGTGATGTCAGAGCCATGGAAAACCCAGAATGAGTGGTTTAGGTGGAGAGTTGAAAAGGTAGAACTGGATGGTCTTGTGGTGATTGCCGGACAGAAGCATGTGAACAGGGATGGCATGATGAGTGAAAGTCCCAAGAATGTGGTCATCGAGGGCTCAGGCAGGAACTGAATGAGGCAACAGAATACAGTCTACCCCCAGTTGATGAGCAAATCCTTCATCGATTATGTTGGCATCTGCCCCAGAGTCAATAAAAGTGGAGAGGGTCTGAGGACCATCTTGTAGAAGGAGTGCTGCATGAATCAGCAGTCTCTGGTTGAGGGAATCTACAGTGAGGGGATGGCTCACCAGAAGTCCCCTCTCAAATGATGACATTCGGCTTTTAGTGGATATGTTAAGAGGAAGTGTCCTGCCCGACACAGTACATACAGAGATTGTTCTGTTGCCGATACTCTCACTCTTTGGGATTCCGGGAGGCGTGATCAAGTTGCATTGGTTCAGATCCACCTGGTGGCTGCTCTGTCACTGACGCACCGACCGGGGGGTGACCTCTACGAGGATGACTTGGAAGCTGACGATTGGAGAAGCTCCGCCTCCTCTCTCGTCTGTGAACCTGAACGTGGAGGTCGATCCCAATAGCAAGCTCAATCAGTCCATCCAGAGTAGTAGGAAAAGGATGTGAAATCAGTTCATCCTTGATGTAATCGGCCAGGCTGTGTAGAAAGACATTGCAAAGGGCGGCAGTGTCGCAGTTACTTTGGCAGACTGCGGTACGAAAGTCGATGGAGAAGTCAGCCACTGTCTAATTCCTGTGTTGTAGGTTCAGGAGGCCATTTGCAGTCTCTGAGCCAGTGACCCCCATGCAAAACACCTTCCAAAGCTCCTCTGAAAAAAAGCTGAAAAGAGGAGCAAGCTTTGCTTCTCCCATTCTGTGGCTCCCCATAGGCTGGCTCTTCCTGTCAGGTGATTTATGGTTACTTTAAGGCTACTTCAACAGCAGAGGCACAGGTGTGGGGTTGGGGCTGAAACAGCAGTGAACAGTTGGTCAGGAAATGGACCACAGGTTTCTGGGTTCCATTCATAGCACTCAGGAGTTGACACACGTGGCTCAGGTAAATCGATGGGGAGTGCAGGAACTGGAAGTGGGGGTGCAAGGAAGAGGCGCAGGAACAGCAGACTGAGGGTGGGTGATCGGGAGCTGCTGCATCTGCTGAGTTAATGCAGTTATGGCTTATCCGTTAGCCTCTGCTATCTGCCTTGACTCACTAAACGCAGAGGACATTTTAGCCTTGATCTACTGGAGGATTCTGAGCGCCTCGACACGGCTCAACAGTGCTGGAGTGTGTGCTGGGTCTATTCTTGGCCAAATTGTACTGTGATGGAGGACACAAATGCAGCACAGTTCTAGCAGTATGAAGGCAGATTCATTAAAGAACAGTTCTTCATATCAAAACAGCACCAATAAATACAGAAAGTCTTGGATCCATGTAGAGATGTGCTACCCAGACTCAAACCCAGGGCTCAAATGTGACTGCCGGTGATGTTGCCTCTTGGCCAAACGAGCTGATGGGAAATATAGGTCTGTGGCACACCAACAGATAGCCGCGTTGGATAGGCAACAACCACAGGGAGTAAGGCAGATGACACAGGGATTCTAGTAATACAGAGACGTGATTTCATATAGAAAAGTGGTACGATTACTGGGGCTGAGACAAAGGACATGGTCTGGCCAAGCAGAGTCAAAAACCAGGAAGATCCAAAACACAGTTCTCAGAGCCAGGGACAGAAAGCGGGCTGGGTAACCAAGACAGAAATGAAGAGACAGAGTCAAAAACAGACAAGGTCAGCAACAGAATCATTGGAACAGATGAAAACGCTAGAGAGTAGGAATGATCCATGAACAATCTGGCAATGAATAGCACAGCAGGAACTGCTTATATCCTGGCACACTGATTACATGCACCTGCCAGCAACAGGCGAAATTCATGTTGCTAATGAGGTTGGAGAGAAGGCAGCAGCAGAGCAGACTGTGACACAGTCTATGCTTTCAGTCCTTGCTTTTGGCAAACAGACATCCACAGTATGTTTCCTAAAAAAACAAAGGTCCATACCTATAGGTACTGTATAAACCAGGCTAAGAAAAAAAGTCTAGTGGTGTGAGGTCTGGTGAACTTGCCAAACAGGTGGATTGGATGGAGGGGCTTCATTGAATACCCTTCGCGTTCACCAGACCTCACACCACTAGACTTTTTTATGGGGATACCTAAAAGACAAAGTCTACGCTATGAGACCTGCAACAGTCACTGAATTGAGAGCAGCCACTGAATGTGAATGCACACAAATACCAAGGGAATTGTTTTGTGATGTGTGCGATTCCATTGTTTCACATTGTCAGCAGTGTCTGGACAAGAATGGACGTCAGTTTGAGAACAGACGGTTACTATATATATGTGTGTGTGTGTGTGTGTGTGTGTGTGTGTGTATATATATATATATATATATATATATATACATACATATACATACATATATACACACACACACACACACACACACATATATATATATATATATATATACACACATATATATATATATATACATATATATATATATATATATATATATATATATATATATATATATATATATATATATGTCACAGTAGAGATTGAAATCCAGTAGGATTCCTAATCCTACTAGGACAGATAGTAATTGTAGTTTGTCCTAGGGCAAACTGAATTCCTACAACACATTAGGATCTGAAGATTGGAATTCCAATCTGTCCTAGGAGAATTTGCAATCCTACTAGGACAGATTGTAATTCTATTTGGAAGTGGGATCTGAAGATTGGAAAAATACGGCAAAAAATATAAGAATTCTGTCAGGACAATCTCGAATTCTATTAGGAGAATGTCAGATTATGTCAAAATGTATGGAAAATAGACTGAATCATTTCATAGCCAAAATTCCAGTCAGTTTCAGCATAGGTAAGCATACAATTTCGCCATCACTATTCCAGCTGAATTATTTTCATATCTTTCATATCTATATCAGTGTAAGGAAAAACCTTTGTAGTATTACTTGTTTGAAATTTTGAAGTTAGCTGTAGACTAACGTTAGTGTCACTATTGAGTAGTATGTAGCACATTTAAGTATTAGAAAAATAACTGACAAAACCTCTGTAGTATTACTTGTTTGAAATTTTAAAGTTAGCTATAGACTAAGTTCATTGTCACTATTGAGTAGTATGTAGCACCTTTAAGTATTAGAAAAAAACAACTGACAAAACCTCTATATTATTACTTGTTTGAAATTTTGAAGTTAGTACTATAGACTAAGGTTATTGTCACTTAACTAGTGAGTAGTATGCAGCACATTTAAGTCTTAGAAAAAGTCTTTGAAGCTTAGCTATAGAATATTAGATTCAAAGTCTGTGTAAATTCTGAATAAAAATCATGGTTTGTAAGAATATTGTTGTTTCTATAGAATATTAGATTCAAAGTCTGTGTAAATTCTGAATAAAATCATGGTTTGTAAGAATATTGTTGTTTCTTTTACTTTTAACCCTACCATCTAGACCAGGGGGCAGCAAAATGCCAATGCCAACTTTAACATCGTACATTTTCTGAATGGCTTGGCAACAATTAGATAATAATAAAATTGTATGTTGCCATGGCAACGGGTTGTTTACAGGTACGTTTTTCAAATTCTACCGATTTCTGAATACAAATGTGTCTCATTTACATACCAATGACAGTTACAAACAGCCATTGAATAAGGTTGGACCAGATAGGACAGCTGGCATCCTGGTTACAATGTGTATTGACCTAAGGGCCATATACTGTATCTAAGATATGAAAATAATTCAGCTGGAATGGTGATGGCGAAATTATAGGACAGACTGAAATTCCAAAATTCCAATCTTCAGATCCCACTTCCAAATAGAATTACAATCTGTCCTAGTAGGATTGTAAATTCTCCTAGGACAGATAGGAATTCCAATCTTCAGATCCTAATTTCATGTAGGATTTCAGTTTGTCCTAGGACAAACTAAAATTTCAATCTGTCCTAGTAGGATTAGGAATCCTACTGGATTTCAATCTCTACTGTGACATATATATATATATATATATATATATATATATATATATATATATATATATATATATATATATATATATGTATATATATATATATGCAGCAGCAATGGTCATCCCGGAGATGCTTGGCTATAAAATGAACAGCATAAGTAGTAGCCAGAAGGAGTGAATTGCCCCATGGAGGAGAAGATTAGAGGCAAAGATCGTGGCAGCACAGAGAGAAGTCAGCCTTCTAACAGAACTAAGCAGAGGTGTGAACCTAAGGAAAGAGCTGCCCACAAAATATAACAAACTGTCCACAGCTGAGGCACTGGAGACTGCTAAGCAAAGGCTCACAGCCCTAGCTACCAGCCTAAAGAGGTATACAAGAGAAGTAGTGGCAAGGAGAGTAAAAAAAAGTGTTCTCCACCGGCCCAGCTAAGGTCTACTCTCAATGGCAGAGTAACAAGGTGACAACAGACCCACCCAGGGCTGAGACTGAGCAATACTGGAAGAGTATCTGGAACAAAGAGGCAGCACATAACATTAGCACCCAATGGCTGATAGACTTACAGGCAGAGCACAGCCAACTTCCAGAACAAGATCCAGTAGTCATCACCCTAGCAGACATCCAAACAAGAGTGCCCAAAATGAAGAGCTGGACAGCACCAGGGCCCGACATGATTCACGCCTACTGGCTCAAGAAGCTGACTGCACTCCATGAACACCTAGCAGCACAGATGAACCAGCTGCTAAAGTTGGGAAACCACCTAGAGTGGCTAACCCAGGGTCGGACAGTCCTCATAATGAAGGACCCCCGGAAGGGAACAATACCATCCAACTACCAGCCTATAACCTGCCTCAGCACCACATGGAAGCTCCTGTCAGGCATCATAGCAGCTAAGATGAGTAGGCACATGAAGCAATACATGAGCAGAGCAAGGAAAGGAATAGGCAATAACACCAGAGGAGCCAAACACCAGCTACTGGTTGACAGGGCAATTGCCCGAGACTGTAAGACGAGGAACACCAACCTGTGCACTGCCTGGATTGACTACAACAAAGCCTGTGACTCAATGCCACACACATGGATACTGGAGTGCCTAAAGCTGTATAACATTAACAGGACACTGAGAGTGTTCATCCAGAACTTGATGAGGCAATGGAACATGACTCTGGAGGCCAACTCAAAACCAACTGCACAGGTGAGCATCAGATGCGCTATATATCAAGGAGATGCTCTGTCCCCCCTGCTGTTCTGCGTAGGCCTAAACCCCCTCAGCCAGATCATCTCAAAGAATGGCTTTGGGTACCGGTTCCGAAGTGGAACAACCATCAGCCACCTCCTCTATATGGATGACATCAAGCTGTATGCCAAGAATAAGCGTGGCATTGGCTCTGATCCACCTCACTCGGATCTACAGCAAAAACATTGGGATGTCATTCGGACTAAATAAATGTGGGTGGATGATATCTAGAAGAGGAAAGGTGATCACACCTGAAGGGGTTGCGCTACCTGAAGGGAACATTAAAGATGTGCAGGACAGTTACAAATACCTGGGGATCCCACAGGCAAATGGTAATCATGAGGAGGCAGCTCAGAGGTCAACCATAGCCAAATGTCTACAGAGGGTAAGGCAGGTCCTGAAAAGTCAGCTGAACGGCAAAAATAAGATCCAAACCATTAACACCTGTGCCCTGCCAGTGATCAGATACCCCGCTGGCATAATATCCTGGCCACTGGAAGAGATACAAGCCACTGATATCAAGACAAGAAAGCTCCTTACCATGCATGGAGGGATTCACCCTAAGTTCAGCATCCTGAGGCTGTACACAGAGTGAAAAGAAGGGGGCCAAGGACTAGTAAGGGTCAGAACTACTGTCCAGGAGGAAACGGCAAACCTCCAGGAATATGTCAAGAAAATTGCCCCCAATGACCAACTGATAAGTGAATGCCTCAGGCAACAAAAGTCCAGTAAGGATGAGGAGCCCAAGGGGCTATCATGGAAGGACAAGGCCTTGCATGGCATGTTCCACCAACAAATTGAAAAATTTGTCAGTGGAACAAAGTGGCTGATATTGAGAAAACATACTAGTGGCTGGAAAAAGCTGGACTGAAAGACAGCACAGAGGCATTACTCATTAGGCCCTTTTCCACCAAAAGGCCCAGGAACTTTATTACCAGGAACTTATTCACCAGGAATTTATTTGGGGTAAAAAAGTTCCTGGTAATTGCATTTCCACCGCACCCCAAAGTTCAGGGTAATTTATTCAAATCAGGTTGATGATGTATGAGGGAGCAGTAACAGAACCTGTAGTCCAGTTCATGTACATTCACAAACTAACCTCTCGCACAATAAAATGACACAGTACTTCAAGTGGATGGGTTGGGTTTAACATTTTACTGGTTGTTGAATCCCTTAATCCCTCTGGAATACATTTTAAATGAAGTTAACCATCATTACATATCCCTAATTTGTATTTTAAAATGATAGAACATGTATTTTCAACTTCTTATTCCTTAAACTAAATCACATATAACTTTAAATGTGATGGATGGTTCTGTTTCATTTCTATTGTTTTATAGACATAGTCCAGGTTCAATCCTAAAGTCAGACAGATTTACTCAAATGCCTGCATTTAATTTGACTGCATATTGCTTATAAAAGTACTTATACTCTACTCATATTTTGATGCCTTGTAAATGAACAGACAGTATTAGGTTAGATTTTTTTTAATTAAAAATTGAAACGAAACCAAAGGTGCAAAAAAAATGAGGTGCCTTGAGATTAAAAGGGAAATAAACATGTGTGAAAGGTTCAGGCTTCTGGACCAGGGTCTGAACCTGCTGGTCCTGAACAGCTGGTCTGGAACTCCATGGTCCTGGTCCCTTTTCTGCTTTCCTACAGGAAAAGTAATAAAAATGCTTAAATGAATAACAGAACACATGATGTCAGATTCCTACCAGTGTGATGTGACATGTCAAATGTCTGACTTGGGCCGTTGTAAACAGCAGTAGACGATGGACCAGCGCACAAAGGAGCCTCATGTTCGGATAAAGAGGCGAGTCCGTCCGGTCCATTTCAGGTGGAAATCACAAAACATGCAGAATAAATCAGCGTTCCCCTCACGGCGACAACACAAATACATCCAGTTCTCTGATTTAGGTTTAGTGTCAGACTGTTGACCAGTTAATATTAGGTTAACTGTGTAGCATAGCCACAGAATGTGTGTATGGGATGTTTTGTTTTATTTACTTGTATTCCTGGTATATCTGTATGACCCTAATTCCACAGGGGTGTGTCCGAGTGCACGCGGACCAGAATGCTCATTGGGGGGGGTACAGGTGTGTCGGGGGAAAAAAAAGAGACAGACGGAACAGACTCGAGGTGTCTACATGAGACTCGAGCTATTGGTTCCCCGTTTCTGTTAAAATTAAAAAAGAAAACTCTAGGACCACCAGGAAGAAGCCCGTGGTGAGACCTTTTAATAGACTATGTACATTAACTGCCGTAACGAAAGGAGCAGTGATGTCCGGCCATGTCCGGGAAACTTTTCGTTTGGAGTTTGGACTATTTCCCTTTGATTATTTTTCATTGCCTTTGGATTACTGGATTGTGAACTATTTACCAGTGGATTACCAATTTTCCTTTGGATTGTTCGGTCCGACAACAGGGATAAAGAACTCTGTCCACTGTGAGCAGCAACAGGTTTGAACTGAAACTAACGTGAGCGGTTTTGAGCTGTAATCAGCGTCGAGGTTTATGGTTTGTGTTCTGTCCTGTTTTTTTGGTTAACCAACAATCTTTAACAGTAAATGGCATGAGGCCGTACTGCATATCGGTTTGGGTCTGGACTAATTATTTTTTTTACATACAGCAGTAAGCACATTCTCATTGTTACCATTACTCTTAACACCCCTTTGTCGTAGATTTGTAACCGGGGCTCTGAGGGGCCCAGTGTTACAACCGGACTTCACTTTTGACTAAACAGCTGATGTGCCGCTGACTACTGTTACAGCATGGAACCAACTAACCAGTGAATATTTCTGTCATATACATACCATTGGTTTGTTCGACAGTCGGATCCACTGCGACAGTTGTGGTCCTTTAGTTTCTTTTCATCCTGCATAAATTTCTTCGGCTTTTCTCATATTTCTTTAGGCTTGTGGCTCCGTCATATTTTGCTCCGACAGCTTTTACTCGTGCGCAGAACCCAGGCTTCTGGTAGAGGACCTGAGTCTGAAGGAGACACCGCCTGGGTGGGCGAGAAGATTTGTGTGTGTGTGTGTGTGTGTGTGTGTGTGTATGATCAGAGAGACAACATTAACATAGGAATGTTGTCGACTGAATTTTTTTTGTATTATTTGCATGTATTATTTTTTTATTGTTATTTATTATCATGTATTATTATTATTATTATTATTATTATTATTATTATTATTATTTATGTCTATATGTCTATTTCTAAATACTACTTGAAGATTACACATGCACTCATTACTGAACATAAAACCTGTACATTCTACACATTGTATGTGTGTGTGTGCGTGCATGTGTGTGATTTACTTGACTGACTATATTTTAATCTTAACTGCTTTTGTAATTGCTTTCTGTATGTATTTCTGGCACTTCACAGAGCTTAAAAACAAAATTTTATTGCACTGTACAGTTATACTTTTGTAATGATAAAATTCTATTCTATTCTATTCTGTTCTATTCTATTCTATTCTATTCTATTCTATTCTATTCTATTCTATTCTATTCTATTCTATCAGTCCTTACATTAGGGGTAAAGAAAGCCTCTCCCTCTCTGGGCTTCTGCCTCCATCTTTCAGTAGCCTGACTTCAGAGCACAGTGACAAACAAGATATTTGTCAGATTTGATCTTTCCTCCACAGCAGAACTTCGCTGGTGACCCCAAAACAGATCCGACTAATACACAGACATTAATAATGCATACTCGCCCACTGCCAGGGTAGATACATATAATTGCAACAGACAAAACATTCTTGTGTTACTCACTAACGCAGCATAATTTTGAATAATAAGATAAGCTTGTTGAGAATGTTGGGATCAAAACACTTTGTTGCTTTACTGTGTACTGTGGTTACTAGTTAGTTTGGGACTTTAACCCAGAAAATGGTCAATTTTGCATACTGTGCATCTTTGATTCATCCAAAAATGGTCGACATGGAAAGTAAAAACTAGTAATCATATGTATAGACTTGGCTGGATCAAAGTGAAAGAAGACAAATTGCACATCATAGTCTATATTTTGCCCTTCAGCTTTTTATTCTGCTTTCTCTTTTGCCTCTATTTATGCATCTCCTTTTCAGCCATTCTTCTGTTGTACTCCACATGCCTAATCACTCACCGGCACCCAGTGTTTACATCACATCAGCAGCACCCGCAGCTGCCATTAGAATATAGATGTGGCCGTTGTTTTGCATGTTTCCGCCGTTTATATTAGTTATATGACATTTTGTGACAAGTGTGGGTTTTTGTCATTTACCTTCCTCTTCAGCTGGAGAGTCTAAATGGGAACTCTGCAGAATAGTGAATGAGAAATAACAGCATTATTATTGTTAAGTGTTTCATAAGTAGTTTTGCAGGCAAGCACATCCATCAGAGCTCCAGGGGAAGGGGAAGGATGGTGGGGGTAGGAGGAGGAGGAGGGGGCACAGGAACTTGTGTGCAAGTGGATCACACGGCAGTTTGGCTGTTGTTATTGCCTTTATCTGACTGCTGATGACTGGTAGATAGCAGCAGAGGATATAGAAGATCAATAGTGCCATCAACAGGTGCAGTCAGGCAGTGCCACTCACTCATCAGCTTAGGGGGGGGGGCAACAGTCACTGAACTCTTTTTGAGGAGTAATGGTGAAGATTTATCGGAAATATGATCAGGTCATAAAGTGAAATATGCCATCCTCTCTACAGGGCCCTGCTGAAGGATATATGAGGCTCGGGGATTAAGGTGAAGATGAGGCTGGCTGGAGTCCAACCTATTCTCTGGCAAGGTTAGACTATCCTCTGGCTTTAAAAAAAAAAAAAAAACTGTCAACCACACACACACACACACACACACACACACAGTTTGACCAGATCCTGCACATGAGCGGGGTCAAGGTTACTCCTGACTTCAAAGTCGTCACCTTTTTTGCTTCTTTGCTCTTCTTTGCCTCTCATTCAGGCACACACATACAACAAACTACCACATGGCAGAGTTTTTCCTCCATAAATAAGCACGGTCCATCCATCACAGGGGCCTCAGTGGGCCCCCATGGGCACCCTTTGGCTAGTTCAACCCAGCAGCCCCAGCAGCAGAAGCACACTGGGGTACACACAAAGAAGGTCATCCAAACCTCCACAAGGAGATGGGTAATAGTAATTATCATCCCTCTCAGTGTGTGTCTATGAGTGTGTGCATGGATTCTTTGCTGAAAAGTAAAAACAAATGGACTACTGTGTGTTTATGGCGTTCACTTTTATTCCCTTTCCTTGCTTTGCTTTATAGATTTTCCGTCCATCCAGGGCCAACTGTCGAACAGAGTGAGTGTAAAAGGCTTTAGGGTGCGAGTATTAGAGTCTAGTCAATGCCTGTGAGGAGATGTAATGCTACAAGGAAAAGATACAGATTTACCTCTTTGGTAGCATCACATGGGAGATAGGAGGAAATGTTGGAACGTGTGTGTTCACTGGCTATTTGCTGCCACTCATTGACGTGCGGTCAGGGGAGGCAGAGCCTCATCTGTTGTCATGAAAAAAAAAAAAAAAAAAAAACTAATAATGATATAAAATAAATGTTGATTGCACTTATACATCACTACCGTGTAAGAGCAGAAGAAAATAGACCAATTGGCCTGCTAGTGTTTTCATGTTTACTTGCAACTTGCACATTGGTGACTTTTGGTGAATTGCACGGTGGTGGATTTACAAAAATGGTGTTTGTAATTGCATTTGTTTTTGTTTTTTGTCTTACCACTTTATTTTACATTTGTCTCATTTTTTATTACTGTGTGCCTTCATTTAAATAAATAGCCTAATAAAATTTTTTAAGTTCATTTCTGTTTTTTTAATTGTCTTTTTTTTAATTAATTAATTAATTAATTTATTTATTTATTTATTTATTTTTTGGAGGGGGGGGGGGGGTATAGTGTTCAACAATAACCAAGCAGTAAAATGCTGAATAACCAAGTAATAAAGCTATGAGCTTGGATTAGGGGAAAAGATTTAGAGGTGAAATGCAAAAGATTAAAAATATGAATAATATATATGTATATATATGTATATATATATATATATATATATATATATATATATATATATATATATATATATATATATATATATGCACATGCATATGTACATATGCATAAAACTGTGGAGGAACTAGGTTTTGAGGTTGTTGTTTTTTTTTTAAACAGCCAATCAGTGTTTAGATGGATGACCCAATAGAGTACTAGCAGAGGTGTGAGATGCAAATGGCTCTTGAGGTGTGAATGTCTCTGAAATGTCTGTGAAGGGATTATCGGCCATGGCAACAAAAGGCTGTTCCCTGGAAGTTTACCTGGAGGGGGTACGTCTGCATATAGTATCAATCCGGGTGTATCCTACTTTGGTGGAATCAGATGTATACGGACAGTGGAACTGGTAAATACTTCCAGAAATCAGGGAAGTACACTGGAATATCCAGGTACAGATACGCCTCTTTTCATGCAGTGCCATTGGTTGAATTGTTGCTTTGAAGACTCACTATCTTACATTTTTGGAAGAAGTGTCTATCTGGCCAAATGACCTGGCTAGCTTGGAGACCGTGAACTCATCAAGTAAAACCTAGCTTACTGAGAAGGCCTCATACTCAACATTTAATTCCATAGTTTTTTTGGAGACAACATTACTGAACTCAGACCTGACCGACTGAACCACCTGCAGATCATAACACTGCCCCCACAGGCTTGGACTGTAGGCACTAGGCATGATGGGTAATTACTTCATCCACCTCTTTTCTCACCCTGATGCACCCATCACTGTGCAACAGGGTCAATCTGGACTCATCAGACCACATGACCTGTATCCATTGAAAAACAGTTCAGTCTTTATTTTTTTCTATCAAAATAATGGATGTCGCAGAAATGAGAAGCTACTACATCAGATAAAGGGCGAAAAACCTTGTTGCAAGTATAACATATTAATCACTGCAGTGATTACAAAATGGGGCCTTAGTTACATCCAGATGGGGACTCACACTAATTAGAAGGCCAGTAAAAATGTATGCAAACATTAGCTCATGTCATATAATTAATTTCCACCAAACTTCAACATGGCTAAACATTGCATTAATTAGGTATGTTGCGCTAATGTGGTGCTGCTGGCTTTAATTTGGTAGCCTACTGGATGACATGGTCTGTCAGCTGGCCTACATTAGACCAGTTGGTGCTAATTAGTTTATACTTGTTACTCTTGACTTTTACTATTTCAACTGAGTTAACATTCATCATGTAGCCTGAGTTATTGTTGGTCAATGTACTTGGTGGTTTCATCAGTAAGCTCCTCCTTATCTCCACCACCATGGACACTTATTTAAGCACATAAGATGGCTTCAAGGTAGTGGTCCACAAACCAATGGGCGACATTAAGAATAATTTTTATGCAGTTTTTAACCCACAAAGACCCAGTGCTACTTTTGTGGCACTTCCCAAATGAATTTTTGTCTCAATTTAACCTTCAAGTGATTTATCACCATTTATTATCATATTATCCTCCTTATTTTGCATTTTTTAGTGTAAATCTAAGATTTTCTTATATCTATCATGTAGATCATGTACTGAAGCACAATAAGTATATTTAGTGGTTTGGCACTGTTTTCACACCAGTAACAAATGGTTCAGTCTTTGACACATGTAGGTTGCAACTCATAGCATCACAACAGCAGCTGTGGTAGCTGACGGACATGGTTCACTGTCATCATGCCTCTTTTGTCTCAGCAGACTAATTAGGGAGTAATTGCTGTCAATTAAGTCAGGGAATTTATGCAACATGACACATTCTAACAGCGCTCAAGGGTTTCATGTATCCTCATCTTGATAAGAAACTTAATGTGGTGTCCTGCTTATTTATAGGGGGCTCTTAACCTTTAAAACGGCAGCAAATGACACCAGAAACGGCCAAAGACCTCCACGATTTATGTTCCCTTGTAAAATAAGATTAGGCTCAACCTCTTTGAAGTGTTATTCTCTTCAATTCAATAGGATGTTGTAATTTGTTCAGCAGATACAGTGGAGATTAAGGAGAAAGTAATGTCTGCTATCAGAATGAATGGATACTGATCATCCTTCTACGTAAAAGCATAGTTTAATATAGATTTGAGAGACTAATTATATCAAAAATCCGACAATGGTATGGATTCTTCTTGTTGTACTCTTCTTCAAGGATGGTGTAGCCAACATTTCCAATAAATGTACACTTGTGTCTAACAACAAATGTTAAACTGTGATGGTGCACCCCTGTGTTGTCACTGACCCCTCCCTCAAACTCATTATTATTATCTCCTGCTGACACCGCATCTGGAGCATATCTTCATCAGGACCCCATATACAGGACTCCTCTGCACCAGTTAGATCATCACTGCTGCTCCACAGACCACCACAGACCTTCATAGACTCTTTCAGACTCTCATCTCATTACCATAACCCGGACATTCACCACCACGATGACTCACTCTGCCGACTCTGATGTTTCTACCCCAGGTTTTGTGTTTCCCTCATCACATTTATTTTCTATTTAATAAACACCTTTACTCCCTTCAGCACCATGCATGTGAGTCCAGTCATTCACTCAGTGTGGACATCAACGAGTGACGTGCAGTGAACTTTATGGCTGGTGAGGCACTGACTTTCAGAGCCAGATCTACAAATACATGATACCAAAAGAGTATCTTATTCACCATTTGACTGGCAACAAATAACAGGTTATGTTTCATATCACATATCAGCATTCTTTACACATACATATGTACATATTTTATTTAAGGTCAAAATTTGATTTTCAACCAAATTCTGTTGGATATATAATCTTCCATTTTGAGATGAACCCATAAAGACCCAAACATCCACTGGCAACCAAAATCATTTACTGATTAAAAAAAAAAAATTAAAAAAAAATTAAAAAAGAAGTGAAATACCCATTGATTCACTAGACCTATCACTACATGTAAATAACTGGTGTAAAATGAAGTTTGTCATATTTTCACGCTCATCAGATATGACCCATTTGGACTTTCAGAGGCTCCGTAGTGAACGTATAAACACCATCATCTTCTACAACATTAATTCACCAGTAAAACCCATGGAGTCTGATAAATGACAGTGGATGGACACGCTAGTTTTATGTTCACTTAATGATATATTTTACTGAAAAAGTCACTTTTTCTTCTGTTTTCTCTGTTTTTGATATAGTAACCGTCAACTTTAATTTAAGCTTTTAGGAATATCTACATGATCACTGAATTAAATATAGAAAAATACCTGATTGTCACTGAAATACAGAGGATAATATTACAATAAATATTGATAAACCACTTAAGAAAGGCTAAAAAATAGAGAAAAATCTATTTGGGAACTGCCACAAAAGTAGCACTGGGTATTTATGAGTTAAGGTGGGGCGAGAGGGAAAAATAAATGAATCGCTGAGCTTGACTTGCACAGTAGTAAAAAGAACCTGTGGGCTCACGAGCACCCTCTGCCATGAGGCAGGAGTACTGGCTGCCTCACAGAGTGCTTTTTTTTTTGTACGGTTTTATGATTGACCTGCTAAACTGAACAAGTTAATTGGCTCAATTGTTAAAAAACGCACGCAAAAATGCCTTCTTGAGAGCCAAAACGCATATTAAAGTGCCCTCTTGCGAGCCAAAACGCACTACAAAGTGCCCTTTCGGGAGCCAAAATGTGTGCTAAAGTGCCTTCCTGGGGCTCGTTGCTGCACTAGCTCATTAAATTGTTAAGCCCAGCGCAACACAAAATGCATCCATTTAATGCATTTTGTGCTATCCCGTTTCTGGGCTCACTCTTTGTTCGTTAACAACTAACACAACGCAAAATGTGTCCGTGCTTTACTTTGTTAACCCCAACACAATGCAAAATGCGCTATCCCATTCCTGAGCTAGTTGGTTAAAAGTGTACTTACCCAGTTCCTCGCTCCAGGGCTGCTTTTAACGTGGACACCCAAGGTTTGCATTAGAAGGAGGATGTATTTTTGTAGCTTCATTTCCCTTCGTTTCTGTCATGTATTTCCTTTGAAATATTATTTACATTCGAAAAAGAAGATTTTTAACACAAGCTTGACAATATCTTTAATGATATCAGATTTTTCCAGTGGACATTTTGCACTGATAAAAATGAATTTACCAAGTGAGGATTGATGCACTCACTGAATTTTATTCTCTGTATTGATATATGGATAAACATAGATTAGTTCAGGACAAAGTGTGTGTGGCTTTGAGAGATGAATGAATGAATGAATGAATGAATGAATGAGAACCATATGAGGGCAGAGCCAGTGAACTGGTGCCACACAGACCAGTGGGTGTGTGAGTGTCTATGCACGCACGTAATGAGATATGAGCGTGTGGAAGAGAGGAACGGAACAACGTTCAGTTTGTCTGTACAATCTGTTTGTCCTGTTGTTCGGCATGGTTACGACCAACAGTGACTGTTTAGAGTTCTGTTAATAAAGTCACCAGTGCGGAATAACTGGGGTCATTCTGATATATATGTGTAAATAATTTGGTTCAGTTCAGTGTGTGTGTGTGTGTGTGTGTGTGTGTGTGGAGGGGGGGCATGCAAACAGCTGAGGGTCTTTAGTCAGGTGAGGGTGAGGAGGTCCATCCAGACAGGTGAGGCTAAGGGAGGAGGTCACAGATCCAGGGTCACAAATATCCTATAATAGTTCTTCATTCTAACCATAATGCTGTCAGATGACTGGAAACAGTGGGAGCGGAGGCGTTCATTCTGGGTTAAATAGTGAACCTGTTTAGCGCACCCTTGAACGCAAATAGTGAGTGAGCAATGGCTTAGTGAACGCAACAAGCTCAGTAATGGATTTTGCGTTCGTTAAGCCTCTGCGTTCGCCGGCCCATCGTTCACTCACTATTTGTGCTGAAGGGCACGCAAACGGCTGTGTTCACTATTTAACCCAGAAATGAGCTCCTGGTTGGCAAAATACAACTGCCCTCTTGGGTGGCAAGAATGTGTGCTAAAGTGCCCTCTTGGGAGGCAAAAATGCATGCTAAAGTGCCCTCCTGGTTGACAAAATACAACTACCCTCTTGGGAGGCAAAAACACATGCTAAAGTGTCCTCTTGGGAGGCAAAACACATGCTAAAGTCCCCCCTAGGGAACCAATATGCGTGCTAAAGTGCCCTCTTGGGAGCCAAAACGCATGCTATAGTGCCCTCCTGGTTGGCAAAAACATGTGCTAAAGGGCCCTCTTGGCAGGCAAAAATGCATGCCAAAGGGCCCTACAAAATACAACTGCCCTCTTGGGAGGCAAAAACGTGTGCTTAAGTGCCATCCTGGTTGGCCAAATACACTGAACTTCCCTCTTGGGTGGAAAAACACACTAAACTGCTGCCGTTGAATGGAGAATATTGATTCCAATAAAGGCATGCAAGCTTTCCCAGAGTTGTTTTATGGTGTCAAGAAGTTAAACCCTGTTCACTACACTTTGTATGGCCATTAGCCCATATTTTCTGTTTTATACATATATATATATATATATATATATATATATATATAGATAGATAGATAGATAGATAGATAGATAGATAGATATAGATATATATATGGAAAAAAGCGTCTGCCAAATGCATAAACATATATACTGTGTGTGTGTGTGTGTGTGTGTGTGTGTATATATATATATATATATATATATATATATATATATATATATATATATATATATATATGTGTGTGTGTGTCTGTGTGTTGTTATTATATACCAGTTTACACTTTGTTAGATCAGTTAGATTCTTTGTATTTTGTAAATGATGAAATAAATTGATAGCAACTAGACAGATAGTAATTAAAGTTTTAAAAACACATTCCCATTGTTAAATTGAGTCCATTCCATCCATTTCAGTATTCAGTGTTAAACACACTTTTTCTTAAATGGTCACATGTCAGTCAGGGGCATCTGCATTTAAGCAAAGACCCGTCCCTATTTGCCTATGATGGGCCAGCGGACACCTGCCCTAACCCTAACCCTACGGCTAAGCTGTTGGATGTGACTGTTGATAGAATGTTGACTTGGTATACTCATATAAAGCAAATATTAAACAAGAAAAGCACACGGAGAGCACAGACCTCTGCCAAGACACATCTGCCCCACCCCCCCACCCCCAATCGCCACCAAAATTTAAACCTTTGTTCCTTGTGCCAGTATCAACATATCCTGAAAATTTCATGAAAATCCATCCATAACTTTTTGAGTTATCATGCTAACAAACAAACACGCACACACAGCAAAGTGATCACAGTACTTCCTGGCGGAGGTAATAAAATGGGCAGAAGCATTGGTGCTGTTAGACAAGGTAGAAACTCCGTACCAAATCAAATTAAAACTGCAAGCAGCATTGGGCGGGATCTCGCACTGCGCGTTCTGCCTCCCATGCATTCCGCCTCCCGTGACCGGCGACACCTCAGCTCCACTCACACCTCCACTCACACCTCTCCGTCCCGATACCAGCTCCCCCCCTTTTGTGTCCGTTCTCCTTACATCCCTACAGAACACCAACAGCCCTTTACTGAAACCACCATCACCTTTTAATCAGGCTTTTATTTTGAAAGACCCTACTGTGTGTATGTGTGTGTGTGAGAGAGAGAGAGAGAGAGAGAGAGAGAGACAGAATCAGTTCCAGTAATGAATTGAAAATATATGAATAATTGAGCATAAAAGTCATGATTTACCACATTTAAGGCTTTTATTTTGAAAAACCCTTGTGTGTTTGTGAGAAAGAATAATTTTTAATGAAGATAAATTGTAGAAACAGTTTGTGGTATAGTGATATATATGCTTGTACATCTTTCTACCAGTAGGTGGCGCGTATGACCATATATGCTGTGAATGTGGGACGTACTTGACTCTTGACTTGAGCCTGAAGTAAACATACATGTCCTCCTCTACTCCATCGGCCTTCCTGTTTTTTTCCTTCTCTACAACACAACACAGTTGAGTGTTTGGTCATAAAAATGAAAAGAAATCATTTAATAGTCATTATTTATTGTTTTTAATAAGGCTTTTATTTTTGAAAAAATATATTGTTTTGTGTGCAAATTGTCACATACCCACAATGAAATGCAGCAAACCTCTGTTTATGAATGTAAAGGGGAAAAGGTCAACTCCACCTGGGAATCCACCCCCGGTCCTCTGTGTGACAGTCCTATTCATTAACCATTACACTATCCAGTCAGACTGCCACCAGCCGATTATTAGGCTTTTTAACAGAGATGTGAATCTGTCAAAGTTAAAATCAAAAGTAAAAGTACTCTTCAAATAAACTGTGATTATTCCATGACTGTAGGTCCTATCTCAAAAATTCTTTTGTGTGTAGCTTCTGCAGACTCTTGTGAATATAATGATGTATATCATGTGTAAAAAAAGGTCCAAAATGAATAAGCAGTAATCGTGGGAACGTGGAGTCACTTTGAAAGGCATATTGCCAACTTCCTGTTGGATTTAGCTTGTTAGCTCAGTGTATGATTTGTCGGGTTCGATAAGACCAACATTTTGGTGTTTGTTTCATGTGTCTGTGCCGGGGGGTGGCAGTTTAGAGTGTAAAAAGTATATAAAATAAACTTATTTTGATGAATCCATAATCATACATCCTATCTCAAAAATTTGTGCATGTGAGCGTTGTGGCGAGTCCAGTGACGTATAGATATATAACATGTGGGGGGAAAGTCCAAAGTGAAAAATCAGTTCCAGACTTCACACCAGTCTAGGATTATTAAAAAAAAAAAAAAAAAAGTAGGGCAGTAATCACAAAGTTATATTAAATTTTTCTGAGAAGGGTTTACTCTACTTTTGGCACTATTTAGAAGCCAATACAACAAACTGTCTGGGAGGAGATAGTTTTAGAATTTCATTTTGAAAGGCAAATTGTAAACTTCCTGTTGGAGTTAGCTCATGGGTGTCAGGATATCATTTGTAGTGTTCTATAAACCCAAAATTTTTGCACTGGTTCCATACCTCTACGACATTCCTATTGGCTACCAGGGCCGTTACGTTTTTTTTTTTTGTTTTTTGTTTTTTTTTTTTTTTTTTTTTTTTACATAGGTGGTTGTAGAGAGCACATTTTGGCATCTATGGGGTTAATTTTTACATTTTATCAAGTTTTTTGCCAGACCTGACACGCGTGCCAAATTTGGTGAGTTTTTAAGCATGTTTAGGAGGTCAAATTGACATAATGACAATCAAAAAACAAGAAAAGGATAAACACAAGTCATAACATTGTGTGCTGCCTGTCCAGCCTTTTCGGAGGGCTAAAATTTTTAAAAGTCCGAACAACATAATAGGCCAGGACATTTTACCAATGCATGATCTGAACTTAATTAATACACTTAATTATCACATGTACTATATTGTACCAATTCTGGCTTAAAAGTATTTGAATATCTGGAGCACTGACTTAAAAAGGCCAACACCATATCTTACAGCCTGCCAGCTTGCTTTAAGGTAGCAGATCAAAGCATATTGTAAAAGCTGTCAACCTTTAAATTCAACACTAAGTACTGCAATTTGTTTATGTGTCTGTAAATGATTAGCATGTAGTTAGTATGCAATTTAATGGTAAACTTACAACAAAAAATGCAAATCTTATAAGTAATGTAGGGGATATGAAATGCTTTGTGTTGTAGCTCCACTATTGCTTATGGAGCTACAGGAATGGACATCAAATATATACATTTTCTTTCAAGTCTTGTAAAAAGCGGTTAAAGGTGCGGGAGACTTTCGTCACCAATTTTTAATCAAATCTGTCAAACCCCAGTCATAGCCAAAGTATCACAAATCCGAAAGTCTTTCTGTGATTACTCACCTGAGTCTCTTCCCACACAGTGAACAATTTCGAAGTGTCATCCACCATAAACAAACCATTTGTTTACAAACAGAGCCAGTAGGTAACTCGGGCATCTCAGGAATTTTATCGCGACGTGCATTTTGGTGAGCAGAGGTTCACGCAGCTGCCTGGCAGTGCCAGTGCTACCATATGATATTATATGGCTGCAACAAACATGTTGCAGAAACGGCTAAAGGCAAGCGGAGCAAGTGGAGCTGCTTCCTCACAGCAGCAGCTGCAAGAAACAATTACGCGGAAATTGTTGAAGGGAAGCAGAGCTCCAGCCATTTCCTCGTTGTGTTTCTTGCAGCCAGCTTTAAGGTGTCTAAAAATATCTGCAAATGACTTTACTTTTTGGAAGTTTTATTAAAGAAGATTAAAAGTTAATAAAAAACTTTTTTAAAAAAACATGTTTTTTGGCTGTGGAGCTACAGCCCCAAAATCAGAACCATGCAGTGATAAATCTTGAAAATGTGCCATTTCTACAAACAATGTGTGAAAATCTGTTTAGGACAGTAATAATATGAATGAATACAAGTAACAAATACAATAAAAATGTTACGTTAAATTTTTTGACAAAGTAATATTATATATAATGCGAAAATGTGGTAAAAAAAAAACAAAAAAAAACGCAATGCCGAGACGTGTCAATAAATTTGAAAGTAACTTTTGTTCTATCGGTTGTAACTTTTAGTCCGCTGAATCATTGAAAATTGGAAAACAATTTTAAAAACGGAGACTGTAAGCCAAAAAAATTAGTCCATGCAGTATATCCTAAGAATAACTTGGATTTTTATCATACATTTTCACTTTCCCTTGACCTGACCCTCGTGCCATCTGAAAGTAGATTCAGCAGCGTCAGGTGTAACAAGGCCTGCTTCAGCAGAAGCCTAATACCCTCACCCAGAGCCCTATAATGAGAGTTAAAACACGCTTTGATGTCACCACTCCGGTGATCACATGGTTCATGTAAGCCTGAATTGTTCCAGATGAACTGAGCTCTCCCATGTTATTCATTGGGAGAAACAGCAGTGAGCATGGTAAATCTCAAAATAAACCACACACAACCGTTGTGTCACTACTGTATGTATTGTTATGTGTGTTATACTTTTGAGTAGTGAGGTTGACCACTGAAAGAAATGCATTTATTACTTTGAAAACTAAAATTTTGGAGGGAAAGGTTGGTGTTAGCTTGGATAGGCTATTTACGTGAGAGGTGCTAACTTGACAAGTTCATTCATTCTGCAGTTGTAAGGAGATAGACAATTTACCATTTTTCAGTTTTACTATTATAGGACTGTGGCACAAGCAGAAAACAGTAGTTAGCTGTGTGAACACTGTGTGGCTGGCCAGCTCTGCTCTCCCAATAAGACACACAATATGGCATTAACTAGCTGACAACATCACTGCTAACTTAGCATGTTAGCATTAGCACAGATGGTAAACTCATTAAAAATTCAAAACTCAATGGAATTCTTATAGGATGAGTCAAATCTTACAAGTGACAGGTGACGCCAAGTGACAGAAGTTTCGCTTCCTTTAACTCATGAATAATAATTTAAATGAAGTTTTATTCACAGAGCTCAGCTCTACAGCAACTCTCCTAATTAGCACATTACCTCAGCTGACAAATCCCACCAGGTCTGGCAAAAAAGTAAAATAAAACCCCCTGATAACAACATTTGCATTAACGTTACCTTATCTTAAAAACTTCATTATTTGTGGTTATAGTGGTTAAAGCTGCAGGAGATTTTTGTCACCAATTTTTCATCAAATCTGTAAAACCCTGTCTTTCTGTGATTACTCACCTGAATCTCTTCCCTCACAGTGAACAATTTCAAAGTGTACTCCACCATAAACAAACCATTTGTTTACAAACAAAGCCAGTAGGTAACTCAGGCATCTTTGGAATTTTGTCGTGACATACATTGTGGGGAGCAGAGGTCTGCACAGCCTCCTGGCAGCGGTAGCTGCAACAAACACGACACGGAAATGGCTGGAGCTCTGCTTCCCTCCAGCTGTTAATGCATTTCAGCCGTTTCGTGTTTGTTGCAGCCATATGACATCATATGCTTGCACTGCCGCTGCCAGGCGGCTGCGTGAGCCTCCACTTCTCACAATGCACATTGTGACAAAATTCCGAAGATGCCCAAGTAACCTACTGGCTCTGATTGTAAACAAATGATTTTTTATGGAGGAGTACACCTCAAAATTGTTCACAGTGAGGGAAGAGATTCAGGTGAGTAATCACAGACAGACTTATGGATTTGTGATACTTAGGCTATGATTTTACAGATTTGATGAAAAATTTGTGACAAAAGTCTCCTGCACCTTTAAATCTCAACAGCTGGACAAGTCAAGCTAGCAAACTATAGGCCTATAGCTGTAATTCCAACATAATAGTTGTTAGATATAAATTTATATAAATGCTAACACATACCAAAGAAAACAGAATTCACAGCATAAATGTCCGCTAATACAGGAAATACATTATATAATTTGAAAGATGACGATATCTTATTAACTTAGCACTCCATCTTAAACAAAACAAAACCATACTCACAATGTACTTTACATGCCTTCCCAGTCTCTCTGAAGTGAAAGAAATGTCTGTCTATGTTTATATGTCCCCCCATATGATGTGTCCACCTCGTTCCTCCCTGTGTGTCCATGATATGTGTGCCTTTACCTGCTGTCCTCTATGTGTCTTTAACATGTATGTCTAAATCTAATGTTACTTGATGTCTGTCTGCTTAATATGCCTATGCAACGCGAGATATGGAGATGTATCTGTAAAGACGAATTTCCCTATGGGACAATAAACAAACTAACTATCATGAAAGGTTCTGTTCATTATTTTTATGGACAGAATTTCTAGGCGCAGCCAGGGGCTGGAGGGGGTCCGGTTTGGGGACCACAGGATTTCATCTCTGCTTTTTGCAGATGACGTTGTCCTGTTGGCCTCATCAAACCTGGACCTTCAGCGGGCACTGGGGCGGTTTGCAGCCGAGTGTGAAGCAAGTGGGATGAGGATCAGCACCTCCAAATCTGAGGCCATGGTTCTCGACCGGAAAAAGGTGGTTTGCCCTTTCTGGGTCGGTGGGGAGTCTTTGCCCCAAGTGGAGGAGTTTAAGTATCTCGGGGTCTTGTTCACGAGTGAGGGAAGGATGGAGCGTGAGATTGACAGACGGATCGGTGCAGCGTCTGCAGTGATGCGGTCGCTGTATTGGTTGGTTGTAGTAAAGAAGGAGCTGAGCCGAGAGGCAAAGCTCTCGATTTACCGGTCAATCTACATTCCTACCCTCACCTATGGTCATGAGCTTTGGGTCATGACCGAAAGGACAAGATCCCGGATACAAGCGGTCGAAATGAGTTTCCTCCGCAGGGTGGCTGGGCGCACCCTTAGGGATAGGGTGAGGAGCTCAGTCACCAGGGAGGAGCTCGGAGTACAGCCGCTGCTCCTCCGCGTTGAGAGGGGCCAGCTGAGGTGGCTCGGGCATCTGTTTCGGATGCCTCCTGGACGCCTCCCTGGGGAGGTGTTTCGGGCATGTCCCACCGGGAGGAGACCTCGGGGAAGACCCAGGACACGTTGGAGAGACTATGTCTCTCGGCTGGCCTGGGAATGCCTCGGGGTCCCCCCAGAAGAGCTGGAAGAGGTGTTTGGGGAGAGGGAAGTCTGGGCATCCCTGCTTAGACTGTTACCCCCACGACCCGGCCCCGGATAAGCGGAAGATAATGGATGGATGGACTATCATGAAAGGGTACATAAACGAGCTGCCTTTGTCATCAACCCCTTCAGGAATTCAAGGCATCAAGAGCTAGATAAGTGGTGCAGTGCAGGGACTCAAGTGATCCGAAGTTGGACAAAGTTGGAATCCAAGTGAGGATTGGCAAGGAAGTGGAGGGTGGAGGATGCTGTCCAAGATGCCGAGGCAAGGCTGTGTCACAGGAGCCTGGTAAGAGTGGTCACATGAAGCTGTGCAAGGCTTAGATTCTTTCCAACTCCCCAATCTAACATCAAGGGCAAGGAAAGGCAGCACCTTTTTCAGGATGAGGTGAGAGCAGTAGCAGAGGAGTCAAGATCCTGAAAGACAGTGGGGATGAAACAACAGGGAGCCTGGACCAGATGGGAAAATGCGATGGAGAGGAAAGTCCTCTGGGCTGAGCTCTGGAAAGCTGAGCCTCAGTGTATCATCAAGCCCGCACACATAGGGTATAGCAGAGACACCAGCATGCCCTTTGTGTTCCAAATGAGGAACCCTGGAATGTATCCTCAGCTGCTGTACTAGGGCACATGGAGATGGATGGTACTGATGAAGACATAACCAAGTCCTTAAGACCACTGCTGAAGCCATCAGTGCTGGACTTGTGTGGGCAAAGCAGCTCCAATCCTCAAAGATATCCATTGCCTTTGTCAGAGATGGGGAGCAGGCAGCGTCTGCCGGAAGAACATCTGCAGAAATCTTGACCTCTGTGAAAGATTGCCAGCTGTTAGTGGACCTCAGCAGCAGCTGAAGTTTCCCAGCCTCATCACAGTTACCATCTTGAGACCAGACGCCATCCTTGTGTTTGAGTCCATCAAACAAGCTGTACTAGTCGAGTTGACAATTTCATGGGAAGACCACCTGGAAGAGGCCTTTGAGAGGAAGCTCTCCAAATACATGGGACTGGTCAGTGACTGTCAACAGGCTGGATGGAGAGCAAGGTGCCTCCCATTGGAAGTTGGATGCAGAGGCTTCACAGCCCATTCTTTGGCCAGAGCCTTCAGTGTTTTAAGGCAATGAGGGAGAGAGAAAGAGGAGAGCCATCCACAGTACCATCAAAATGTCAGAGAGAGACTCAAGATGGCTGTGGCTCAAAACAGGAGAACCATGGAGTCTTGGTAGCTAAGCCATCTGGACACAAGCTGGGGTCTGATCAGCCCCACCTGATCACCTGGAGAAGGGTGTATGATGTTATAAGACCTGAAACAACCGATAATCCCAGGAACATCACTGACGATGTGTTCAGAGGCATCAGTGGATGTATGTATGAGCCAGCCTTTAAAACCATAATACATAACATTTTTGCATAAAATTTTTTTTAAAAAACTACTACTACCTATCAATTAAGTACAGTGATATCTAGTTTTGTTCAATCTCTCTCTCTCTCTCTCTCTCTCTCTACATATATATATATATATATATATATATATATATATATATATATATATATATATATATATATACACACACACACACATATATATATATATATACATATATATATATATATATATATATATACACACACACACACACACATATATATATATATATATATATATATATATATATATATATATATATATATATATATATATATACTTTTTTTTTTTTTTTTCTTTTTTCCTCCTCGCCCAACCGGGTGATGTCTCCTTCAGACTGGGGTCCCCGACCAGAGGCCTGAGGGTTTTGCGCAGGATCTTAGCTGTTCCTAGGACTGCGTTCTTTTGGACAGAGATCTCAGATGTTTTTCCTGGTATCTGCTGGAGCCACCCTCTCAGCTTGGGGGTCAATGCCCCTAGTGCCCAGATCACTACTGGGACCATCGTAGCCTTCACACCCCATATTTTCCCTATCTCCTCTTTCAGCCCTTTGTATTTCTCAAGCTTCTCGTGCTCTTTCTTTTTGATGTTGCTATCACTTGGGATTGCTACATCTATCACTACCACTGTCTTCTGATGTTTATCCACCACCACTATGTCAGGCTGATTGGCCATCACCATCTTGTCAGTCTGGATCTGGAAGTCCCACAGGATCTTGGCCTGTTTGTTCTCTATCACCTTCGGGGGTGTCTCCCATCTGGACCCTGAGACCTCCAGTCCATACTCGGTACAGATGTTTCTGCACACTATGCCTGCTACCTGGTTATGCCGCTCCATGTATGCTTTGCCTGCCAGCATCTTACACCCTGCTGTGATGTGCTGGACTGTCTCAGGGGCTTCTCTACACAGCCTACACCTGGGGTCTTGTCTGGTGTGGTAGACCCCGGCCTCTATTGCTCTGGTGTTCAGGGCCTGTTCTTGTGCAGCCAAGAGTAGTGTCTCTGTGCTGTCTTTCAGTCCAGCCTTTTCCAGCCACTAGTATGTTTTCTCAGTATCAGCCACTTCCTCAGTTTGCCGGTGGTACATGCCATGCAAGGGCTTGTCCTTCCATGATAGCCCCTTGGGCTCCTCATCCTTACTGGACTTTTGTTTGTCTGAGGCATTCACTTATCAGTTGGTCATTGGGGACAATTTTCTATTCCCGGAGGTTTGCCGTTTCCTCCTGGACAATAGTTCTGACACTTACTAGTCTCCGGCCGCCTTTTTTTCACTTTGTGTACAGCCTCAGGACGCTAGACTTGGGGTGAAACCCTCCATGCATGGTAAGGAGCTTTCTTGTCTTGATATCAGTGGCTTGTATCTCTTCCAGTGGCCAGGATATTATGCCAGCGGGGTATCTGATCACTGGCAGGGCACAGGTGTTAATGGTTTAGATCTTATTTTTGCCGTTCAGCTGACTTTTCTGGACCTGCCTTGCCCTCTGTCGGTATTTGGATGTGGCTGACCTCCAAGCTGCCTCCTCATGATTACCATTTGCCTGTGGGATCCCCAGGTATTTGTAGCTGTCCTGTACATCTGTAACGTTCCCTTCAGGTAGCGCAGCCCCCTCAGTTCTGATCACCTTTCCTCTTCTAGATATCATCCACCCACATTTATCTAGTCCGAGTGACATCCCAATGTCTGGCTGATGGTTTTTCCACTTCAGAACCGGTACCCAAAGCCACTCTTAGAGATGATCTGGCTGAGGGGGTTTAGGCCTATGCAGAACAGCAGGCGGGGACAGAGTATCTCATTGATATATACCGCATCTGATGTTTGGCTGCGCAGTTGGTTTTGCGTTGGCCTTCAGAGTGGGGTTCCTCATTGAGTTCTGGATGAACACTCTTAGTGCCCTGTTGATGTTATACAGCTTTAGACACTCCAGTATCCATGTGTGTGGCATTGAGTCATAGGCTTTCTTGTAGTCAATCCAGGCGGTGCACAAGTTGGTGTCCCTCATCTTACAGTCTCGGGCAATTGCTCTGTCAACCAGTAGCTGGTGTTTGGCTCCTCTGGTGTTATTGCCTTTTCCTTTCTGTGCTTTGCTCATGTATTGGTCCATGTGCCTACTCATCTTAGCCGCTATGATGCCTGATAGGAGCTTCCATGTGGTGCTGAGGCAGGTTATAGAACGGTAGTTGGATGGTGTTGTTCCCTTCTGGGGGTCCTTCATTATGGGGACTGTCCAGCCCTGGGTTTGCCACTCAGGGTGGTTTCCCAACGTTTCCCATGTGAGGGTGATGACTACTGGATCTTGTTCTGGAAGTTGACTGTGCTCTGCCTGTAAGTCTATCAGCCATTGGGTGTTAGTGTCATGTGATCCCTCTTTGTCCCAGATACTCTTCCAGTATTGCTCAGTCTCAGCCCTGGGTGGGTCTGTTGTCACTTTGCTACCCTGCCATTGAGAGTAGACCTTAGCTGGGTTGGTGTATAGCTCTTTAGGCGGGTAGTGCTGTGAGCCTTTGCTTAGCAGTCTCCAGTGCCTCAGCTGTGGACAGTTTGTTATATTTCCTGGGCAGCTCTTTCCTTAGATTCACACTTCTGCTTAGTTCTGTTAGAAGGCTGACTTCTCTCTGTACTGCCACAATCTTTGCCTCTGGCCTCTTACACTTGTAGCCAAGCATCTCTAGGATGACTGTTGCTGCATACATCAGCCGATTGGTCTCAGTGATGGAAATGGTAGGGATAGTTAGGAGTGCAGTGTTCAAGTCTTCCAGTAGAGACTGGTCTGGTACTTTGTTGTGTAGCCTTGGCCTTGATTCTTTCCCATGATTCTCTCTCTCTCAGGTCAGCTGTCCTTGCATTCAGTCTGTCTGTCTTAGCTTGGTACCCAATCTTGATATTTGGGGGTGATGGTGAAACCACCCCCAAGCTGACCTGTCGTCCTGGCTCCCCCTTGCCGTAGCATCTTTGTACCATGGATGAGGTACAATATATATATATATATATATATATATATATATATATATATATATATATATATACAGTACAGGCCAAAAGTTTGGACACACCTTCTTATTCTTCGCATTTTCTTTATTTTCATGACTATTTACATTGTAGATTCTCACTGAAGGCATCAAAACTATGAATGAACACATGTGGAATTATGTACTTAACAAAAAAGTGTGAAATAACTGAAAACATCTCTTATATTCTAGTTTCTTCAAAGTAGCCACCCTTAGCTCTGATGACTGCCTTGCACACCCTTGGCATTCTCTTGATGAGCATCAAGAGGTAGTCACCTGAAATGGTTTTCACTTCATAGCTGTGCCTTGTCAGGGTTACTTAGTGGAATTTCTTGCCTTATTGGTGGGGTTGGGACCATCAGTTGTGTTGTGCAGAAGTCAGGTTGATGCACAGCTGACAGCCCTATTGGACAACTGTTAGAATACATATTATGGTGAGAACCAATCAGCTAAGTAAAGACAAACGAGTGGCCATCATTACTTTAAGAAATGAAGGTCAGTCAGTCTAGAAAATTTCAAAAACTTTGAGTGTGTCCCCAAGTGCAGTCGCAAAAACCATCAAGCGCTCCAACGAAACTGGCTCACATGAGGACCGCCCCAGGAAAGGAAGACCAAGAGTCACCTCTGATGCTGAAGATAAGTTCATCTGAGTCACCAGCCTCAGAAATCGCAAATTAACAGCAGCTCAGATTAGAGACCAGATGAATACCACACAGAGCTCTAGCAGCAGACACATCTCTACAACAACTGTTAAGAGGAGACTGCGTGAATCAGGCCTTCATGGTCAAATAGCTGCTAGGAAACCACTGCTAAGGAGAGGCAACAAACACAAGAGATTTATTTGGGCCAAGAAACCCAAGGAATGGACATTAGACCAGTGGAAATCTGTGCTTTGGTCTGATGAGTCCAAATTTGAGATCTTTGGATCCAACCGCCGTGTCTTTGTGCGACGCAGAAAAGGTGAACGGATGGATGCTACATGCCTGGTTCCCACCGTGAAGCATGGAAGGGGAGGTGTGATGGTGTGGGGGTGCTTTGCTGGTGACGCTGTTGGGGATTTATTCAAGATTGAAGGCAACCTGAATCAGCATGGCTACCACAGCATCCTGAAGTGACATGCCATTCCATCCGGTTTGCGTTTAGTTGGACCATCATTTATGTTTCAACAGGACAATGACCCCAAACACACCTCCAGGCTGTGTGAGGGATATCTGACCAAGAAGGAGAGTGATGGAGTGCTGCGCCAGATGACCTGGCCTCCACAGTCACCGGACCTGAACCCAATCGAGATGGTTTGGGGTGAGCTGGACCGCAGAGTGAAGGCAAAAGGACCAACAAGTGCCAAGCATCTCTGGGAACTTCTTCAAGACTGTTAGGAAACCATTTCAGGTGACTACCTCTTGAAGCTCATCAAGAGAATGCCAAGAGTGTGCAAAGCAGTCATCAGAGCTAAGGGTGGCTACTTTGAAGAAACTAGAATATAAGAGATGTTTTCAGTTATTTCACACTTTTTTGTTAAGTACATAATTCCACATGTGTTCATTCATAGTTTTGATGCCTTCAGTGAGAATCTACTATGTAAATAGTCATGAAAATAAAGAAAATGCAAAGAATGAGAAGATGTGTCCAAACTTTTGGCCTGTACTGTATATTTACAACTAATTTGTGTGTTGTGTTTTCTGTCTTCTTTATCTTTTTTGCCCTTTGACTATGTTTTTGTTTATTGTATTTTTTTTGTCTTGTTATATCTACTATCATGGCCTTCCATGTGTTTTTTCTGAGGTCAACATTAAAAAGTAACAGAGAAAACCTTTCCACTCTTTTAATTAGGAAAATGAATTTGCATAATATATTGTATATATTTTCCCCTACCAATTGGCAACCAAATAAAATCAGCCTTGTGACCTATTTTGGGTCCTGATGTTGAGTTTGGGAAACACAGCTTTAAAAAGTTTGACCCACTTATATAATCTTTAGTCACAGAATGAAAACCACCCATCATTTTGCAATGAACATTGTAACATACAGTACAATTAAAAAGTGTTTTTTTTGCGAAGAGTAAGAAGTTCAGGGAAACCTGGATATCACCTGAGGATGGTACATCCTTTTTGTGTTTTGCTTAAAAGGCAGAGTTTTTTTTGTTTTGTTTTTATAGGTGGTGCTTAAATTTCCCCACACATGTGCACTGTTTAGTCATTTGTTATTTTGTAGTAAGAGTTGATTCAGTAACACATTAAATTTGTCCCTGTCTGAAGAATCCTGGATTAACAAAAAAGGCAAAAATCCTTTGTGTGCACATTACTATTCACTGAACAGAGCCACTGGATATATGAAAAGGAAGCACTAAAAGGGCACTTTATAATGCTTCAAGGATAATCAGCCTTGAAGAACCTAATACATGCTTCACTGCCACTGCAGAGGACGATGGGTCGAAGCACTCAAGGAGAGCAGAGCAAGGTGTGAACATACAGAGTGTATTTACAGTGGAATAGATGGCAGATGAGATGAGGTCTGGTTTTAATAGAGCAGAGACCTGCTCTCACAGCTAGCTGCCTTCAGAGGCCTCAGAGGAGAGGTGCCAAGGAGAGGTGACCATGAAAATAGAGGCTGTGTTTTACAAGCATGGAGGGGAGATTCAGAACCCACAAGAATAGAAAACTTGGCTCGAGTCACCTGTGAGGACTGTTCTAAACACCTCATTAGCAAAAGCTTATTGTAAGGCTAATAGGTAAGTGGTTAGAGGTTAGTTATGGTGAGAGCTGCATTCATATGAGTGCACAGACATTTTCCTTGACATAGAGCTGACATGCTTTTTGCATGCTTTAGGATGGTCTGTGTGGGGCAGACTAATGACTGAATAATTATACATGATTTTTGATATTTATGAACACACTAAGATGACATTCTTTATATGTTCCCTCTCTGTGTCACACACACTCAAGAGACGTAAACCTCGATGATAATATAGGGCATCTTCATACACAAACCAATATATTAGAGTGGAATTAAATTTCCAGACATTCTCTGTTCTGAAGATACAGTCTAGACCTGCAGCCATAGATTATTTTTTATAATCAATTAATCTATCAATTATTTTCTTCAATTCAATAAAATGATTATTTGAATAGGAGAAAAAACACCTTAAAATGTGATACAGACATGTCTGAAAAACACAAAATTTGTCCTTTATTCCAGAACAAGCTGAAACAACCACAGAAAGTATACAAGTAAAAGGATATATGAAAAATATCTATATAGAAATAACGACAGTACTGAAGTATTTATTGAAGGTGCCATAGGCTTGTGGCCAAAACTGGTACTGCAATCACATTCAAAATACTGTAGAGCGTGGTATCCTCTCTGCCTCCCGTCAGAGTAGGGGTTGCCAGATCCAGCATGAGCGTCCACTACTAGCATTTCCACTAATCCTTGCCATCACACCATAAATTTCTTATAAAAAATCATCACCAGACTGATTATACATAAGTATAATGTATAATAGAACAGGACAACGTCCTGCCCACTCAAATGAAAGTTTGCAAAGATTCAGGAGATAGGGAAAAGGTAAATGAGCCTTAAGTTTCACTTTTACTTCCACGAAATACAAGTGGCACGGACTGCTACCGTAAACACACCCCCCCTCGACTGAACAGTGTTATAAGAAACCGGTCGATGACCCCCCCAGCCCCCAGCCGAACAGTATTATAAGAAAGCACCTGACCGCCCCCCCTCCCAGGGGAATACACTTCCAGGTCACTTCCACTTAAAACACTGTACTACAAGGAGCTACCATGGCAAGAGACAAGTCCTACACTGGTACCTGGTCTCTTCACCAGTTCTGGACCAGCAGTCTCTTCACTAGGGCCAGGAGAAGAGACCGCAGCCCGGCCCCAGGAAAAGATACCGTTGGTCTGGGACCGGGTGCAGAGACCGCGGCCCCGGCTCTCAGTGGTTCTTACCAGGTGGTCAGACAAAGGCAGAGCTGGCGTCAGTCTTCAAATTCTTCTCTGCTTTCAGCCATCTCCATGTTTCAAAATCATCTCCTATACATATCCTTGTTTTGTTTCTCACTTTGTCACAATGTATTTGGGAATAATAAGAGTCCTTTTAGGTTTATTAACGTCAGACATTTATGATCAGAAATGTTCCAGCTGCAGCTCAGTGGGAACTGGCAATCTGGATGGTGAAAGGCTACTGACTGTGATTGGAAGACAGGTGATGGGCGGAGCCTCAGACCAAAACACACAATGTCAACATAAACATAGTTTCAGGGCTGACACTGAGCTTTTCAAATGCAAATATTCTGCCTTGACTACTGCTGTCAGTGATATCAGTATTTGAAATGAATATGATTCCTTAATGTCTGGTGACAGTCAGGGCCATTTTATGACTACTTAGAACATAATTCCTACATACTGCACCTTTAAAAACATCCATAGATATAAACAACAAACTGGTCAAATGGCATCTAGAAACAATATGTGCACTGCAGTCTTCAACACATTTGTATCCAATATATCCTACTAGCTTACTAACAATTTAAAATGGAACTAACATGCAATTTTAAAAAACTAATGACAAATATATTCAATGTTTGTGTGAAGCTTAAAAGTTTAAAGGAGTGAGAAATGGTTCCAATGAAGAAAAGTGAACATGTATACATTTTCTGCCTTTTTGTCCTCATCCCTACTGAGCTTTGCAAACGTTGTTTGTGTTAATCCTGGCATCATGTGCATCACAATAATTGTCCATGTGAAACACAACAGTGGAACCAATATTTGGCAGCAGCAAAATTAAGGAAATGAAGCTTCGATTCAGGAAAATGGTAATCGAAAAAAATTTTTTAATCGATTAAACGTTGCAGCTCTACTTCAGTGTGAACATATTCACTTTAGATTCGCTATATACATTTATTATTATTCATCCCTTTTTCATATCAGATCTGTTTATCCTCAGTCTGATCATAGAACCAGCAGTACTGACATTAAAATCACATCCCCTGTATCGCAGGTAACAGAACACAGTGTGATAGAGACACATAGATCTACATCATAGGAGAAAGTTTTAATGGTCAAGAGATTGACGCGTGTGTTTCATTAAGTGTTTTCACAACACATTGCAATTATTGAGCATGGTGAAAATGATCTAAGGTGTTTTATGTCTGCACATTCATTGTGCAGGTGATATTGATGTCTTGAATCTGTCCATCTCCTATACATAGGCTTCTCATAGCTCTGTGTGGTCATCCACAGCTGTACGATGATGACAAACACATTCAACACCCACCTCCTCACACTATCTCCACCATCTCATCCACACATAGTGCATTCATTCACGATTACACCGTAGACCTCTACACTCACACTCTCACGCTCAGACACACTTTGACAGCTGTGGAGCAGCTTGCCAGCGATGTCACGCCAATAGAAAGCTTTTAACACAGGGAAATGTGTAATATTCATGAGGAGTGCTCCACTTACTGTGTAATAGACGTTGGCAGGCGTGAGTGTGAGCAACACTGATCTGGTCCTTTGGTGATGCGGTCTAGTATAATATTAATGCTAGTCTTGTAAGATAGCTTCTACCCTGTTGTTTGTTCTGCCCCATTTCACATGGGCAACACACTCTCAGTTTATACCGAGATGTTCAGTGGGTGCTTGTAGCCGGTTCGGTGCTTCTTGTCCCACAACAGGGTGCTGAACTGTTATATGTGAGAGAAGAAAAGCTTCCGGGTGCACTTGTTTCTGGTTTTATTCTTACTGAGCTCCATCTTTGTTCTAGCACACACACAACTGCATGCACAACTTCCCACTGTTAAGATGTGATAGATTGGCTTGGCAAGAAAACAAAGCCCAGTATGGTTTTTGTTTAGCAAGTTGGCTGAGATTGTCTGAGGACACAATTGCTCTGAAGGTCTGTTTTCTTTTCATTTTAAACCATAGTTTAGAAGTTCACTTTGTTGTATTTTTGTAATTGGTCCCTTTATGTGCACAACGCCCAATTACAACCAGATCATGGGTTGTAAAGAGATGTCACAAATAGTTCTGTTTAATGTCCAGCCTTCTAAATCTACTATCCTGCAAGGCTGAAGATTTAGGCAATGTAGAGGAATTAGTTGTGCCAAGTGTGAAGCACCTTTTTGCTGTAGTTTTACCTTTTCTAGAAGTAGTAAATGCATATAAAAAGCTGAATATTCACATTAATTTGCCTTTGGTTCTTTTTTTTTCCCCAAGACCTTCTGAGGTTTTAAGTTTTGACTGTCAGATATACAGATAGCTGAAAAATGAAAGGGAAAAAAAATAGATGGAAACACAATGGGTGCAAATGCTTCCATGAAGATAGCAGACAGATAGCAGAATAGCAGAATGGTTATGAAAATGATGTGAAGTCTATGCTATGGCCTTTTCAGTCACACTATCTAGACCAACCATAATCTTTTTATTCTACAGGTTTTTCACTGTGTTCTTCACCTCATCACAAACACATATGACTGGATGCCATTGGTGAGGTGGTTGTCCTGACAGACAACCACCTCACCAATGCTTGCCTTGTCTATACTAATATAGATATTTTTCTAAACAGGTGTTTTTGTCCTTCTAGGACAGGGGTGTCAAACTTATTATAGTTCAGGGGCCACATTTGGCAAAATCTGATCTGCAGTGGGCCGAACCAGTAAAATAATAACATAATAATATATAAATAATGTCAACTCCAAACTTTTCTCTATGTTTGGGAGCGAAAAACATAAATTTACATTGTGAAAAAGTTTACATCTACAAACTATCCTTTCAAAAGATGTGAATAACATGAACAAACTGAAAAAATAAGTGTAATTTTTACAATATTCTGCCTCAGTTTATCATTTACATATGTACATTATAACTTACAGATCACAGTGGATCTACAAATACATAAAACATCTTGTTAAAATTGTACATACTTCTCTTAAGACATTTTAGGTTGTTCCTATTTGTTTCGGGTTATTCACATTTTTTGCAAAATTATACTTTTTTTTTGGTGGAAAGACATGAAAATATGTACATTTACAAACAGAAAAAATTTGGAGTTGTCATTATTTTTATGTTATTATGATTGTATTTGACTGAATCCTGCCCACTTGAGACTGAATTGGTCTAAATGTGGAACCTGAACTAAAAGGATTGTTAATATCTTATTTTTGCATTTCACAAATTCATCCCAAGGGCCAGACTGGACCCTTTGGCGGGCTGGATTTGGCCCCCAGGCTGCATGTTTGACACCTGTGTTCTAGAAAATGGACATTTTGTCCATACAACAACCCAAAACCACTGACCAAAACCATCCACTGGTGTTTAGTGTTTAATACCTGTTGATCCACTGATCCTATCAATACATGTAAATAATTGGTATAAAATGCAGTTTGTCATCTTTTCATGTTCATCAGATATGACCCATTTGGACGTTCAGAGGCTCCCTAGAGAACGTGGAAACACAGTTTTCTTCTACAATGTTGTTTCTCAAGTAAAACCCATGGAATTTGATAAATGACAGCAGACAAACACTTGTTTGTTCAGTTATTGATATCTTTGTTGAAAAAGTCACTTTTTCTTCAGTTTTCTCTGTTTCTGATATTATAATTTTTAATTTTAGTCTGAGCATTTATGAATCTACATGATCTACATGATTAGTAAATTAAACATAGGAAAATACCTACATTTCATTGAAAATGAAAATACAGAAGACAATGTTTGATTTACTGTAATGATTTACTGGTCATTACGACATTAATAATGCTTTGTGTATTACTTACAAGCAAGAGAGGTGCAAATTCAGGAAAAAATTGCCATAAACGCACCACACTGGCCCGTTTCATATGTGAATTACAGGCAGGGGCAGAACCTATGGGGTGCAGCCATTATTAGCCGGAAGTGACGAGCCCTCGTTGTTTCTGGGCGATCAAGTGCAATTAAACAAGTAGCAGTCAGTGAGTGAGATTAAGTGGAAAGTACGTGTTCCCCGTTGTTGTTTGTGCAGCTGTAAACTTTGCACTCCTCCATTGTCCTAGGGACGCGACCCAGCACTGGCAGATAATGTGTCATCTGAGACTGATGTCTGTTGCATGGGGTCAGTGATCAGTCCATCGCAGCCTAGCTAATCAGACAATACAATGAGTCTGTGTCACTACTGGTGCTGGAACAGCCCGTGAAGGAGGCAACATGTCACTGACCATGCCTGACTGATCAAGTAGTGACTTAGTACTCACACATACTTGACAACAGGCTATTTGACATAAGTTATCTGATGGAGATGCTACTATTGTACGTGATCTTTTGAAATAGCTAGCAATAAAAATTCACTACAGGTACCCTTTAAGAAAGCTTAACTTAAAAAAAAAAATTAACAATTAATTCCTTTATCCAGGATTATGGGGTATCAGACATTTGGCATAGGTTTAATCCAAATAGTCGTGAATATTCTTTTTTTTCTTCTGTCCACCATACATTCTCACGGATTGACTATTTTTTGGTTGACAACAAATTATTATCTTTAATTCAGAACTGCAATTATCAAGCTAGGGTCATTTCTGATCATTCACCTCTTACCATGGATTTTCTCTCATCACAGTCAGTTTGTCGTCCTCCATGGAGACTAAATACCCGCCTCTTATCAGACTCAGATTTTTTGTTGTTAATTGGAAAAGAAATTGACTTCTTCGTTAACACCAATAGCGCGCCAGACATAAGTCATAGTCTACTATGGGAATCTCTGAAGTGCTACCTGAGAGGACAAATTATTTCATATGCTTCTCTGCAAAGGAAAAGATACCTAACTTCTATTAGAAATATAACAAGATAAGATCTCAGAGTTAGACCAGTTATACTCTGTTGCCCCTTCTGATGATCTGTATAAACAGAGGCTTCTTCTCCAAACAGAATTTGATAATTATTCTACAGTTCAAGCAGAAGACATGTTCTTGAAGTCCAGACATGCCTATTATGAATTTGGGGACAAACCAAGTCAACTGCTGGCACAACAGCTGAGAAAATCCATGGCTTCAAAAATGATACATGAAATTCAGGTGGGTGACAGACTTACCTGTGACCCTGGTGAAATCATTAACGCCTTTATGTTATTTTATAATTCATTATATTCATCTGAAGCAATCTATGATAAAGAGGAATTACAAGGCTTTTTCAAGGATCTTAAAGTTCCCCAAATTAATACTAATAAGGCCAATTTGCTGGAAAGCCCAATTACTCTTCAAGAAATTCAAAAGGCCATCTTTAACATGCAAAGTGGAAAAAGTCCAGGTAGAGATGGGTTTTGTACTGAATTCTATCAAAAAATTTCAGACCAATTAGCTCCTCTTCTTTTGAATATGTACAATGATTCATACTGCAATAAAAAGCTTCCTCCCACATTACGTGAAGCTCAAATATCCCTCTTACTGAAGAAAAATTAAAACTGTCAGCTCTGTACTTCCTATCCTATTTCATTGCTAAATGTTGACATCAAAATAGTAGCTAAAATCCTTGCTACTCGTTTGGAAACAATAATGCCTGAAATTATATCTCCTGATCAAACTGGTTTCATGAAAAATAGGTTTTCTTTTTTTAATCTAAGACGTTTGTTCAATATAATTTATCATCCAAATAATTCTGCGGTTCCTGAAATGGTTATCTCTTTAGATACGGAGGAAAAAGCATTTGACCGCGTAGAATGGAAATATTTATTTTATACACTTCAAAAATTTGGGTTTGGTACGATCTTTATTTCTTGGGTGAAACTATTATACACTGCTCCTGTCTCTTCAGTTCGCACAAATAATACTTTTTCCAATCAATTTCCTGTCAGCAGAGGAACGAGGCAGGGCTGCCCCCTCTTCCGTCTTCTTTTTGTGTTAGCTATCGAGCCGCTAGCACTAGCTTTGCGTCAAAATACTGGAATTAAAGGTATCACAAGAGAGGGCCAAGAACAACGTGTGTCTCTTTATGCTGACGATTTGCTTTTGTTCATATCCGACCCAGACAACAGTTTTCCACATGTTTTTAATATTCTCCAAAAATTTGAAAGATTTTCAGGATACAAGTTAAACCTTGAGAAAAGTGAGTTATTTCCAGTTAATGCTGCAGCTTGTAATTATCCACCTGACTCACTTCCTTTTAAAACAACCAACCAGTTTGACTATTTGGGCATCACTGTTACTCAAAAATATTCCAATCTTTTTTCCATTAATTTGCAAGCTTTACTAGATCACACAAAATCCACCCTACATCGTTGGTCCTCTCTTCCTTTATCTGTTGCTGGTCGTATAAATTCTGTCCAAATGAATATTTTGCCTAAATTTATTTATCTTTTCCAATGTTTACCAGTTTTTATCCCCAAAAAGTTTTTCAATAAACTAAACGGCATCTTATCGACTTTCATTTGGAATGGCAAGCCACCACGGCTTTCATGGTCTATGCTGCAACAGCCTAAAAAGTTAGGAGGAATGGCTGCTCCAAATTTTATCTATTATTATTGGGCTGCAAATATACGACCGGTTGTCCACTGGCTTTATGAACATCCAGGAGCTGATGTGCCATCATGGTTACAACTGGAGGCAGCATCTTGTCACCCATCCTCTCTTTCAGCTCTAGTTTTTTCAAATACAGTTCCTCCAACCGATTACACTAAAAACATTATTGTAAAATGTAACGTTAAAATTTGGATTCAGTTCAAGCATCATTTTAATTGGACATCAATTTCTCTAAAAGCGCCTATCCAATCAAACCATCTGTTTAAACCAGCTCTATTGGACAAAGCCTATTCTGTTTGGAAGGACAGGGGGATTAAGACATTTACTGATCTGTATGACAATGGCATATTCATGTCTTTTACCAATCTTAATGATAAATATCAGATTCAGAACAGAGACTTTTTTCGCTACTTACAGATTCGTGACTTTTTGTCCAAAATGACACCCAACTTTCCTAATGCCCCAGAAATAAATCCATGTGATTCAATCTTAGAATGTCCCCAAGCACTGAAGGGAATCATTTCAATGCTATATAATAAATTTCTAAATATTCAAAATTCATTTTCCTCTGTTTTAAAAGGAGAATGGGAAACCGAGCTAAATTTAACAATTTGTGAAAGTCTATGGTTTAGCATTTTAAAGAGGGTTCACACATCTTCCGTCTGCGCTAAACAGTCATTTATGCAGTGTAAAATCTTACATCGCTGTTTTTGGACCAATCAAAAGATGGCAAAGATTTTCTCTGATGTAAATCCAAACTGTAACCGGTGTGGTGCTGCTCCTGCTAATCATGTTCATATGTTTTGGTCTTGCTCAAAACTTAATATTTTTTGGAATAATATTTTTGCTCTGATTAGCACTGCTTTGGGTAAATCAGTACAACCATGCCCCCTACTGGCTATTTTTGGAGTTTCCTCTCCCGCACTGGGATTATCCAAAGCCCAAAGTGACTCGATAGCTTTTTGTACACTATTAGCCCGTCGTATGATTCTGTTTAAGTGGAAGGAACCTCTGCCACCCACTTTTTTGCAATGGGTGCATGATTTACTTTTCTTTTTAAAGTTGGAAAAGATTAAGTTTTCTGTTCGTGGACAAATTAATTTGTTTTATCAACAATGGAATCCCTTTTTCTCTACTGTCAACAAGAGTGTCCTGCTGTCACCTGCTTCCTTTTGATGGAGAAATGTGTTGTTGGTTTGCACTGTATTGACTCAGCCCTGAGTATTGCAAAGAGGAGTTGATAACGTTATTTATTCTCTTTTTTTCTTTTTTCTTTTTTTTTTTTTTTCGGGGGGCGGGGGTACGTTTGTTGTATGGTTTGTTTGTATATGTTGTGTCTGTGTAGTTTCCTGTGTATGGGCACATGTTTGTGTAAATGTATAATTTGAAATTAATAAAAAAAAAAAAATCAATTGTATACAAAGAGAGAAACTGAGAAACATGGAAGTGAGCATGAAGGTTTTCACAGAAAAAAAACTAAAGTTCTCCATATAGAAATCTACATATCATGTACATTTATTAGCTTAGAAGTGGATATTATCAAATCATGTCATGTCCCACCACAAACCGAGGTGTATAGATACATTTGTGGATGCACTAGAACCTATCATCAGTGATGTTTCCTGAGATACACTGCTGTAGTGGTGAGTGTCAGGTCGTCCATGAATGCTCTGATTGGGGCTGTCTGTTTCTTGGACAGGGGCTCTGTGTCAAAGGCACTGAACACAAAGTTTCTCCCAGCCACTGTTTCACTGGTGTGTTATTGTATGTTTGAATGGGGGTGAATGTGACAAATTGTAAAGCACTTTGAGGATCATTATGGTCAGGGTGTGATTTGTCCAAAAAAAAAAAAAAAAAAACGGGGGGGGGGGGGGGGGGGGGGCTGTTAAATCATGAAAACACAAGCAATCAATGCTCCTAATTATTTCTTTAGTTAATTGTAGGCCCTATTACTTGTTCAACAGTTGAACATTCAGCCTCAATGCAAACTAAAAATACATGGAACATTTAATTTTCTATGAAGGCCACACCTGCGATGTGGCAACTCAATCAGACTGTAAAATGTAACATAAAACCTAATCGATTTAAATGCCGTTGAACATGTACATTGGCATCTGCAGATGTACGTCCATACTAATAGTGCACAGATTAGCGAGTTAGGGGCGGGTCAAAAAAATGTCATTTTCAGACACAGAAAGAGAGACACTGATATATACAGAGAAAGATAGGTAAGGTATACAATGTATTTGTGTGCATGGGGACGTTTGCGAATTCTGAGACTACCAACAGTTTGGTTCAGGTGAAAGTTAAGGCTCCCACAGAGTTGGGCACACTGTGCGTGTACTGTGAGCATTGCGGATACCGTGCACACTGTTCGTGGACGTTTGAGGCATTATAGTGTACTTAAGGGTACCAATTTCTTACATTTCTCATGACAATTTACTACATTTACATCATCCTACATCGTGTGACACAGAGTACGTGTACGCAGAGTCTGCGCGGTGTCCGGTGGACGTCTGCTTTGGGTCCACCTCGAGTATGCGTGGACCTCTGCGGAGTCAAGTACACCTGACAATGGAGGCGTGTAAGAAAACTCAGTCACAATCTGCCTATTATTTCAATTGGTTTTTCATCATTGATGGGGTTGCCAGTAGATTTCTTCATCACGGCACTGTGTGGATTAGCTGAACACTGCGACTACGGGCAGCTACATGATGACCTGATCCATGACAGGTTAATGGTTGGCCTGAAAAACGTTGCTCTAAGTGCTCTAATGTTGATGCTGTCCATGCTAAGAACTACAGAGAGCTTTTTCTTAGGAACTGTTAACGCTGGCAAAGACCCCTGGTCAGTGCAGCCTCAAGTGAAACAGAAAAATGTGCACTTCAAAATAGACACTGGAGCTGATGTTATTGCTTTGCCAGCAGCTGTGTACTGTGAAATAACAGGAAGAAGATGTAAAGCACCTGGCAGAGCCAAGACCCCCGTTGCTTGGGCCAGGTGGCAATGTGCTTTCTGTCCTGGGTGTAGCCAAGGAAATGCTGTGCAGGGGCAAAAAGACAGTCACAGAGGACATCTATGTGGTGGAAGATCTGCACACTGCATTGCTGGGGTTACCTACTATAAAGCGACTTCAGCTTGTCTCCAGGGTTGACAACATCACCATGAAGACAGTGAAATAACAATATTCATGGTTGTGTAGCGGCCTTGACCTCGTACAGAGGCCATACTCAAAAAAGCTGAAGCCTGACGGTGTGCCCTTCTCTCTACAGACACCACGCAGGGCCCATCTGCCACTCATAGGCTAAGTGAAGGAGGAGATTGACGGCATGGAAAAGATGGGGGTTATAAGCTAAATTGAGGAGCCCACCAATTGGTGTGCTGGGATGGTGGTGGTCCCAGATAAATCCAGTGCTGTCACTGTCTGCATCTATGTGGATTTCACAAAGATGAATGAAGCAGTATGCAGAGAAAAATTTGTCTTGCCCTCTGTCAAAACACACTCTGGGCTTGCTAGCTGGTGCAACAGTTTTCAGCAAACTAGATGCCAACAGGGACTTTTGGCAGATACTGTTGAGAAAGGAGTCTGCAAAATACACCACCTTCATTATGCCTTTTGGGCACTACTATTTCAACTGCTTACCCTTTGGTATAGCATCAGCCCAATGCTATACCAGTCAGATTCCTGGGCCATGTGATTTCTGCAGATGGAGAAAGGCCAGACCCAGAGAAGCCAAATGCAGTCCAGGGAATGGACGCACCCAGTAATGTCAGTAAATTAAGAAGTTTTCTAGGTATGGTAAACCAGTTAGGGTGCTTCATACCAAATCTGGCAGAGAAAGACAAAGTGCTGTGGGACTTGCTGTCCAAAAAGAACCACTGGTACTGGGGGCCAGAGCAGCAGGCAGCCTTTGATAGATTAAAAATGGAGCTGTCATCCACACCAGTGCTCAGACTGCACAACTCAAAGAGTGAACTGAAAATCTCCACTGATTGCTCTTCTTTTGAGCTGGGAGCAGTCCTGATGCAGAAGAGCAGCACCGAGTGGGCACCTGCGGCATATGCATCCAGGTCATTGTCACCAACGGAGCAGCGATATGCCCAGGTGGAGAAAGAGGTGCTGGCTGCAACATGGGCCTGTGAAAGCTTCAGCTGCTTCCTTCTCAACAGATCATTTGAGCTTTAAACTGAGCATAAGCCTTTGGTGAGTCTGCTGGGAAGGGAAAGCTTTAGATGACCTATCACCTAGGATACAAAGATTTAGAATGAGACTCATGACGTAAAACTATGCAGTCACACATGTTCCTGGCAAAAACTTATGGACAGCAGACACCCTGTCACATGCTCCTCTGAGAGCCACATGAGCACACACAGATAAAAGCCTGCTAGAGGACACTACTATCCATGTAGACTCTGTCATCAGCAACCTACCTGTCAGTGGAGACTATCTGAGCAATCTTTGTGAGCATCTGAAAGCTGACAACACATGTTCTGTACTGATGAAGTATTGTAGAGGTGGCTGGCCAGATAAAAAAAGACTGCAGGGGGTGCTGAAACATTACTGGGCTGAGAGAGCAGTGCTAACAGTACACGATGGACTACTGCTGCAGGGCACAAGACTAATCATCCCATCAGCCTTAAGACATGACGTGTTACAGAGATTGCATGAGGGACACATGGGAGTGACAAAGTGCAGGGAAAGAGCCAAGCAGACAGTATGGTGGCCTGGACTTAGTAACCAGCTGAATGACATGGTGCTAAAATGCTGAACCTGCATCCAGGAGAGGACCAGTATCAAAGAGCCACTGATGCCAACTCAGATGCCACATAAGTCTTGGCAAAGACCATGAGTTGACCTGTTCACACTGGAAGGCAAAGATTATCTACTTGTAGTAGATTATTTTCTCTTTCTAGTTCTGGTTGTAGTTATTATTACCATTATAATTATCACCATGGTTGTTATTGTTGGTATTGCTGATGTTCTCTTGTGAGATTCTTCGCCATCTTCTTCCTTTTTCTCCCCTTTTACTCTTTCCTTCTCTTCTCCCCCTTTCTTCTCCTTCCCCCTGTTCCTTCATGTCAGGTCCGGCATCGAAATGTGGTTCCACAAAACTCATTAAAAAGACAATAGAATGTCAAGGGGAGCCTCATATACTTTATGAAGTTTCCCTTGGCAAAGCAAATTTGTTCAGCACCAAAAGGCAGCCAGACTACCATTCTGCTGTTATGATGCTGGACAAGACAAATTAGAAGAAAATTATTTATTTATTTATTTATTTATTTTATTTTTTTCCACATTCTGTACAAATTGCATAGCTCTCACCTACAAGGTCTACAGATGCAGTGGTGCACCTGAAGTCAATTTTTGCCCGTCATGGCATTCCACAAGTCTTCATGACAGATAATGCACCACAGTTTTCAGAGAGCCACTTCCAGACCTTTGCAGCAGATTATGGCTTTGAGCATGTCACCAGCAACCCCTGGTTTCCTCAGAGCAATGAGGAGGCTGAACGTGCTGTTCAAACTGTGAACAGACTGTTGAAAAAGTCATCTGACCCATATCATGCGTTGCTGACATACAGAGCAACCCTACCTCAGAACGGCTACAGTCCAGCTAAGCTGTTAAGGGGGCGCTGACTTCACACTACAGTTCCTGCCCTTCCGACCCAGTTTGATTCAACTCTGCCTGACTACAATGTGGTGAAAGCCAAAGAAAGGGAGAAGAGGTGGAACAATGCAAGAGCCTTCAAAGGGAGATGCAGAGCGAAAGATCTGGAGCCACTCGTTTCTGGGGAAGAGGTGTGGATCACTGATGCAAAAGTCCAAGGCACAGTGATATCTACACACAAAGCTCCTTGCTCTTATCTCATCCAAGTGCCTCAGGGCACACTGTGAAGGAACCGACCCCACCTGGTGTCACTGAGGACTGACCAAGGGGAAGTCGTTGCTGATGAACCTGTGAGAGAAGAATCACATACCCCAGCTCCAGCAGAGACATCACCCAACCAAGAGGGCAGCTCAGAGACTGTCAAACCAGATAGACTTGAGCTCTAACCTGAGAGACATTATTTTTGTTATATTGAAAAGAAAAGTGAAATGCAATAAGAGAAATGTGATGTGAATTGTGAAAACAAATTGTTTGTTACAGTAGTTTATCACTAGAAAGCCTGCGATTGCAACCTATAACCTGTTAAAGATCACTTTAATAAATTAATAAATGCAAAAGTATTGTTCCAGCATGATTATTTGAATTTTGTGTTCTGTTATAATAGGGACAGAACAGGGAAAGGGTCTTCCAGCAAAAAAGGCAGAATAAACCCATAAGACCTGCAGAGACAAAGGCAGTCTACCCTTTGTTCTCAAAGAAGGGGAGATGTGGTATTAGGCATGTAAGGGGTTAGGCCTGTGTTGACCTTGAACGGTGTTACTGCAGGTGTTGTGTTTGACATCCAGGTAGAGAGGTAGCCTAGCCACATAGCATGTGTATTCATTGATCCTGTCTGTGCAGTGTTGTTCAATAAATATCCAGTCTACATAACATTTGGTTAAAGAGCCTGATTATAGTGAGAATCCGACATGGCCTACCACTCGCCTCCCCACAGCAAGAGCATCTGCTATGTCACATTGAGACAGGGCACCTCCGATCACTGCCAGCTGCAAGGTGTGCGCTATACAGGGCAGACTCAGCACACCAAACTCCAATGTAGCTTTAGCCATCTTGCGTGTGTTGTCCCTTATGACTACGTGCACCTTCTCCTTGGAGATTTTCCACATCTCAAACACCATTTCAAAAGGACATGTGATTGCTTGTGCCAAGTGAGACCCACAGCACTCTTGAGAATGAAGCACAGCCTTATTTAGTGTAAAGTCCAGATCTAGGCATTGAGCAGTCAAGCTCAGCATGCTAACTTGCCTAACGCTTGAAGACCAGATATCCGTTGTGAAGCTAATGGCTACAGCATAAGAAATTAGCTTCTCCACATGTATATAAACAACACTATACAACTCGGAGAGGCAAAACTTCGAGAAATACTTGCAATTGGGCATGGCAAAGCATGGCTCGAGGAACTTCACAAGTTTTCTGAATCTGGCCCAAGGTGGGTCCCGCCCAAGGTATCATTCAAGCTACAACCACCACTGTATCCAGGATTTTAAAACATGATAAAAAGGCAAGCAGTCAAAATATAGAAAATGATGACTACATCATACATCAAAAACAAGGTTTGAAAAACCTAAAGAGGAGTAGGCTACTGCTGTTATTATAAATGTCAGAATTAAAAAAAGAAAAGTAAAGAAAATTATGATGCCTATATGTGGCATCTCAAAACATGGAGCCTATATTAGACTTTGTAAACAAGGTATCCAAAGAAGACGCGATGGTGACAGCAGCCACAGATTGGCTATCACTCCTTCCATAGCTGCTGCCACTTATGAGATTGCTGCTAACCGCTGCTGCTCACATCAACAGATTGCCAACAGGTTGAGTGCGGACCATCGTTCGCACTTGCGCATTGCACAAATAGCCTCAGTGACAAATCAGCTTACTGAGTTTGTTGCAATCACCGGTAATCTCAGCAGTGAAAACACCAAATTTCCTATAATTTATTTTTTGTAATGAGTAACTATATTGTGCATTAAAAATGTATGGGAGTGGAAGTTTGCGATTGAGTTAGGAAATATCGTGAAGTAAATGTGAAAGTAAATAGAATAAAAAATACTCAGTGAAGTACAAATTCTCCCAAAACATACTTGAGTACAGTAGTGAAGTATTATTACTTTGTCACAATACAACAAAGAAAATTAGGTTTATTTAACTTAGAACATTAAGATGAAAGCAGCTCATTGACCCTTGGGGAACCATGGATTCTAGATCCTCTGATACAGTTAATTCCTTTACTTTCTTGGTAAATTCCACTGGCATTTTCAGTTGAATAACATCTCAGCTGACATGTCTGTTTCTGCACATGAAATGTGACACCACAGCAATGTGGCTCTATTGTTTATCTGTTGCTAGCTAACCCACTTCAGTGATTATTTTATTATTCTGGGCATAGCAACGTGATTAGCCATTAGGAGGCCATTGTATTCCAAAATTACTAATGTCTCAGAAAATATCGGTCCTATGAACTAGCCGTTTTCACTAGTCTCTTCCTTGATCAAAAATACACAAGTATGCCAAACTACCACAGTCAGCTCTTTCCGGATCTTGTGTGATGCCCGAGACACACAAAGTCCATGTCCCTTTTGTAATACAGGATGTCCTTCTAAGGACTTCTTTTTACTTTGAGTACTCTTCAGTCTCAACTTTTTCATATTTATTGCAGTAAAGAGAAGTGGAATCAGCACATCTTCAGAACCAAAGAATGTGTGGACTTTTACCAACTCTTGATAGTCTGACAGCTGGTAGTCTAGCACATTAAATGAAATTTTTTTTCATGTTTGGTGGATTTGCATCACCCAAAACAATCTGCACCTTGTTGTCATTCTCCACCTCCATATTTAAATATGTTTTGCTTCTGTTCCTCATTAATCTCTGCTGCCCAGATAAACCACTTTAGAACAGTGAACAGAAAATGAATTCAAACTTCCTTGTGATTGCAGCGTAGATTTGTTTTCTGTCTTCCATTTTTCATCCCTGCCACTCTCTTATTCTTACTTTGTCTTTAATTTTTCCCCACATTCTCCTTTCTTTCCTTAATTTCTTCCTTCTGACCCTTCCATGTGATTTCCCTCCTTTACTCTGTCTGTCTCTGTAACTAATGGTCCTTAAATGCAGCTCCAGCTGTCACAGTGTTAGGACTAAATCACAACAATCATGAGTTATTATCAGCAGCGTCCTGACTGATTGTGCTAATGTCCGCTGCTGATCATATTAATACCACAGCTGATTGGAACACATCCATCATAATACTCACAGCAATGAAGAGGTAATAACTAGCATTATCCTGCTAATGAAATACTTTTAGACTGAAGATTAAAACCAAACAGTGATAACAAGGGACTCCATTTGGGAAATATCTGAAAGTGGAGAAGTCACTGCCCCCATTCCCTCCTTTAGCCCTGTTTCCTCTTTCTGACAATGTCCTTGCAACTTCTCATTCAGCTCATCCTATTTCCCCTGTTTGCTAATCGTACACTCCCTATACATCACTATTATTCAGTCATGTTTCCTCTTCATTCTCTCCACTTTGCAGAAATTCCACTCTAACCATCTCTCTCAATTTTGTCTTTGTCCCTTATTTTTAGCTTCCCACTTTAACCTCCCCCCTTCCCTAATTCCTCCTGTCATTTTTTTCTGTTTTTGTTTCCTCTTATTTAACATCCCAACTCCCCTCTCTTGCCTGTCTTTTTCCTCCTCATCCTGTCTGTAGGAATCCTTCCAGCCGCTTGTTCATTTTGTCTGCTTAATCTCTGACAGTCCACCTGTATTTTTTTCCCCTTCCTCTTCTTCCTCCTTTTCTGACAATGTCCTTGCAGCTCACCTCCTTATTATCCTCATCTTCACCAGCTCCTTCTCTCATATATACATATATATACACACACACACACACACACACACACACACACATACATATAATGCTCATATCATGACAAAAGGTCGACGTTTGTGTAATGACTTGAGTACAGAGGCTGAACCCAATTGCAAGACCAGTAGACGGATGAAAAGTTGAGTGTTTATTAAACACAATCACAAGGAAAACAACACAACACAGAATACTTAACACGGCTGTGAAGGTGTGGGGATCTGGACTCGACGTCCGGGCCGTGAGCGGGGTCTGCGGGCGATCCGCACGGCTGAGCCGGAGTAATCCCGACAGCAACCTGACTAGGGCAAAACAGAGGGATGTCAAAAAACAGGCCAGATCATACACAGGAAAGCAGATCAGAAAGCAATGGTACATGAGGGACAGGCAAAAACTCAGTAATCCAGGCGCAGGGTCGATACACAGGTAATCGTTGGAGGCAGAGGTACCAAAGGGAGTAGGCAGAATCAGAGTCGGGTAAATGAACCAGGTCACAGACGAGCAGGCAAAACAGGAACAGGCAGAATCAGTGGTCGGAAGACAAAACAGGTCACAACGGGCAGACAGACTGACAGGATCCAAAAACACTGGTAAGTAAGCACACGAGTGTAGCAAACAAACTGGCAACGAGACAGGGGAAGACACAGGGTTTAAATACACAAGAGGGCAGGAAGACAATTGGACACAGGTGGAACACATCAGGGTGGAGTCAGGTAATCAAGCACAGGTGAAACAATCAGGGAAGGGAAGTAAAGACACCAGACATGACACATGAGGGAAACTTAACAAAATAAAACAGGAAATGACAGACAACATGAAAGACAACATAAAAGACAGACAAGACAGACAAATCCAGACACAGTCTGGGAGCCAACATGACAATTTGGTTCTGAGTAAATTACACAAAAACAGTGTAAAAGATGCAACAAGAAAGAACAGTAAAACTGCAGCTATCAATTACTTTTGTAGTCAATTACTCTATTAATTATGGTCTTCAATTCAGTTTTCAGTTTAAACGATTACTTGAATAGGCAAAAAAAAAAAAAAAGTTGAAATGTGCAACAGACATGTCTGAAAATTGCAAACAACTTCTTGTCCTTTATTCCAGAACCAACTGAAACAACAATCACAAAAAGTAAAAGGATAGAAAAAATATATCTCTATAGAAATAACAACACCAATAACAGTATGTATATATCTATAGATATAAACAACACCTAACAAGTCAGATCTGTAGTCACTGTAGTCTTCAACACATTTGGATCCAACTTACTAACATCCTAACAACTGGACATGGAACTAACATACAACTGAAAAAATAAAGCCAAATATTTTTAATGTGTAAACTTGTTTTTGGTTTAATATAATCAAAACAGTAGAATTATACAATAATTCACGTACATACAGTTGTCACAGAGGGAGAAATGAATGACAAAGACCATAACTAATTTTTGTACCAGGTTGTAAACATGTTTATTTCTGCTGAAATGTTGGTGTCTAGAGAGATTGACTCCCTGTGGGGACATCCCCCCATTTGACTTTCACTTTACTGCAGATTTTCATACTTCTGCTATTTCTACTTCTACTTCTATTACATCTGAGTGTGGACCAGAGTTAATATCCCCTTAACAAAAAAGTACAGAACTGTCAAAAACACTGGACATACTGGCCGTAAGGTGAACACAGTATCGTTTCATCCCGTTCCGACATATGGGGCACTACAATCCTTTTACTCAGTTACAAAGATATATTGTTCCTGAGCTAAATGTCAAAAGTTCTCCATTTGCAATCCTGCAGTTTTTTTAAAATCAGTGTTTGAAGTCGGTACTACTTAACTTTATTTGCGCAATGCTATTGTTATCATGCGTGCTGTGGTTTGAGTCACGTGTATCCTGCTGATCCAATAAGAAAGCGCAAAACATCCAAGATAGCTGCAACCAGGAAGCGAGCTTCCAGTAGTTCGGAGGAGGAAAACACAATGAAAAGCTTTAAAAAGTAAGCAAAAATATGGAATATGCACCTCATATCTGTAAAAAAAGAAAAAATACAGGATTTTTCAGCCAAATGATGGGAAACGTTAAGAAACTGTGTCGAACGATGGCTTTGTTTGAGTGGTGAGAGCAGGACTATAGCTGAAACTTATAAACACTATCACTACTGACTTTGACAATGTTCCAGAAGATGCTGGGTTTCATGCAACATGCTACAGACGATTCATTGATAAAAAGCGATTGGATTCCGTGGAGAAACATAAAAGATTCAGATGTCAATGAATCACAGTGCAAACAGGTGATGCCGGCAGCACCACAGGATCAACAAGTGAAACTCCGAGGAAGAAATGACGGTCCAGGATGGGTCTACCTATTGTTTCATCTGGTCCTGTTCTGCCTGCCTTATGCATAATATAGAAAAAAAAGTGGATAAATACATCCCCGTGTCTGGCAAACGCACAAAGGATAATCTTTCACTGGCACAGACGTTATCAGCAGGTGTGTAAAAAAAAAAAAAAAAAAAAAAATCTGTCTCTCACACTCACAAATACTTTATACAAGTAAGTGTGTAAGTTTATTCTATTCTCTACTACAACTATTACTACTGCTACTGCTATTACTACTGCTCCTGCTATTATTACTATTACTACTGCTACTGCTCTTACTACTACTATTACTACTATTACTATGACTGATCATAACTCATTCTCTCTCTCACACAATGCTGCTTGCAGCTTTGTGAAACTAGGTGTGTGTGTGTTTCAGAAATGAGACACCTTCAATGTCAGCTACAAGATCTTCTCTTCTGTGAGCAGATCATCAGGCAAAGAATTATTACTGTTGTGAACCACCACCAAATATTCATACACCAGAGTGAGTGACACTGGGTGAAGTGTCTTGCCCAAGAAAACAGCAGACTGACTAGGACAGAGCGGGATTGGAACCACCGACCCTTCGGTTATTGGACAACCTGTTCTCCCATCTGAGCCGTGGCCACCCACAGTCATGCTGACAATGTCTCATTATCGCTCCTTGGTAGTTTGCCCTATCCATGCCTCCAACATGTGATGCTCTACACCAGGGGTGTCAAACTCAGATCCTCGAGGGCCGATATCCTGCATGCTTTAGATGTTTCCCTCTTCCATCACACCTGGGAGCCATTACATCATAATCAGGCTTCTGCAGAGCATGATGATGAGCTGATCATTAATTGAACGAGGTGTGCTGGAAGAGGGAAATATCTAAAACATGCAGGACACCGGCCCCGAGGACCGGAGTTTGACACCTGTGCTCTACACCAACACTGCAAAAGGGCAAACTACCAAACAGCAATAATGAGACACTGTCTGAAAGGTATTATGTGTGCACCCTCTCCCATTGGTAGTGGGAGGCACATTGAGGATGGGGAGTTAACAGTTACCTGGATGACTAAAAATCCTGCTCCTCCAAGTGTTTTGCAGTTCGTACACTGCACTTGCAAGCACGGCAAATATGATACAGACAGGTGTTCCTGTATGTCAGCAAGACTGTCTTGCACTGATTTGTGTAGGTGGCAGCACTGTGTGAATGTTCAGAAGGAAACAGAAGATAGAGCTACATGGGATGATATTTCTGACAGTGATGGTGATGATTAGACATGTCATAGAACCATAAAACATCTTCTAAAAAAAAAAAAAAGCATCCATTGAACAAAAATAAAAGTTTACAGTGTACTGTGTAAAAAACCAGACCAAGATCTATTAAAAAACATGTATTGTTACATGACAAATGCATCATTGTTAAAAGAAGAAAAGAAACCCTGCAACTGTAAACACTGTAAATGTCAAGCAATGCTGTTACATTGATGTATGTGTGTTTGTGTTTGTGTTTGTGTTTGTGTGTGTGTGTGTGTGTGTGTGTGTGTGTGTGTGTGTGTGTGTGTGTGTGTGTGTGTGTGTGTGTGTGTGTTTGTGTGTGGCAAAATTCACCATGTGTAATATGTGAAATCAGTAGATGCTTTTTCCCACAAATTTCCAAGATTTCATGGTCTAAATTCACATTGCATGGTAATAATTCATCAAGACTTGTCTAAAATGTTAATATGTATAAATGTCAATTTGTGAGAGATTTTGTGTTGCTAAAATGAATGTTAATAAATAAAACAAGTGAATCTAGCATCTCAGAATTTTGTTTTTTTAATTTTATATTCATATAGATTCATGGCTTGTGACAAAAAACTGCAGGATATATTGCGGAGAACTTTTAACCCAAAGTCCATGAGGGTACAGTCTAAACAAAAATGTGTTTAAAAAGTAGTCCCCAGACATGAGAACCAAAATCATTTTCTTGCCACTTTTCATGGTTCACCTTATGGCCTAATAAGGGGGAAAACTGTAATGATACTAGATTCCAAACTACTGTTCCAGTACTTGATGTGACTTCACCCTTAAAGACTCAGAGCAAATTTTGTGTCAACTTCCAAATGAGGTATTTTCTTGTTTAATTCACTGATCATGTAGATGTCCATAAAAGATCAGAGTAAGTTCAAAGGTTATTATATCAAAACAGAGAAAACTGAAGTAGAAGTGACTTTTTCAGCAATGCATACCAATAATTAGTTCATAAAACTACCCTTTTATGTTGATGATAGTCATTTACATTCAAGTATGTTAGCATTTATTTGTGCTGATTTCCTTTTGTATTAGCCATATGTTTAATTGATCCATCATGTTGCTTGACATTTTCCAAACAGGCTTAACTTACCATGCATTTCAGGTCATTCACCAATTATTTTTTATTTTGCATCATTGTGCATCTTCGCAACATCAAGACTGAATCAACCCTTAAAGACCAAAAAATAAATTTGTGGAGACTTCTAAATACATTTTTCTCAACTTTCGTCTTTCCTAAATGATTCACTATAGTATTATCCTTTACCATTTAAATTTTTCAGTGTAAATCATGTATTTTCTCATATTTAATTCCCTGATCATGTAGAAAAGTTCAGAGTAGATTCAAAGGTTATTGTATCAGAAACAGAAAACTGAAGAAAAAAATACTTTTTCAGCAAAATATATCATTAACTGAACATAAACCCAGTGTCTTTATCCACTGTCATTGATCAAAATCTAAGGAGAAGTTGTAGAAAATAATGTCGTTTCTACATTCACTACGGAGCCTCTGACCATCCAAATGAGTCATATCTGAAGATGACAAACTGCATTTTACACCAATTATTTACATGCATTGAAAGGATTAGTGGATCAACAGGTATTAGACAGTTTACATCAGATGGTTTTGATCATCGATAGCTGTTTGGGTCTTCATGGGTTGATATCACACACTACTAGGGATGGAAATCGATAAGAATTTAACGATTCCGATTCCATTATCGATTTTGCTTATTGATCCAATTCCTTCGATTCTCTTATTGATTCTCATTGGGAGAGGGAATAAAAGAGTACAAATGGGTGTGTTTGCATTAACTGTCTTTTATATTTCCATCTCTGCACAGGAAGTATAACATATACAATATGTACAAATAATAATAACAGATGACACCGGGCCCAGTTTGTGTGTGTGTGGGGGTGTGTACAGTGAAAGTGAAACTAAAGACGCTTTATTAATTCCTCTATCGCCACATTTCTAATACGTGGAACCGGTTCGACTTGGCTCATCTCCCATTGTTGTGCACCTCATTTCCTTTCCCCTACCCTCAGAAACTTGTATTTGAGTGGATACGACGTTTGTTGCCCGCACCGGAACCGTAACTGGGCCCACATGATGGCCTGGTGTTCACTCTGCCACTAGATTCACAAGCGCCACTAAGTAGTGTATCAAATATGTGACATTCCTGTAAATGAATCACATGCTGTGGACAAATGTTTGAGCATATTGGAGGGATTTCACCCTTTTGAAGAAATGGAAGCTTTGCCAGTGTTACAAGTGGACCTGGTGTTGTATTTTTGCACTGTTTCTGCCTCAACGCCATATTGGCTATGTCCTGACCAAAACAATGCAGCATACATGTGACATCATCGCGCAGGCGCAACGAAGGCGGAATCAATAAGCAGAATCATTAAGTAGGCAGGCAAACGATTCCAAGGAATCAGTGGGATCTGGGCTAATGGAATCCGGTTCTCAAAAATAACCGGTTCTCAATTCCCATCCCTATCCCTATACACTACACATTAACTTAAGTAGCACACCAAAACACACTTAATAAGGGGTTTAGCTGAAAATGTAAACAAAATAATACCTGTAAGACAAAAGTAAAATGTATATCAATGCAATGATGATTGCAAAGTATGAAATCCTATTATGATAATCGTCATTGCTTTATTGCTTAGCTCTACTGTTTTGTGTGTGTTGCTATCCAGTGAGAATCCACCAAGCTGAGACATTTTTAACTTGTGCAATCAATATGGGTGTGTGTGTACATGTAGTGTATTTGTGTGTCAAGCATGTTTTGTGTGTGTTATACTGATGAATGGCCTTGCTCTTAATGTTCTCAACCACTCTGCGGACTAACTAGACTATTTAATCACCCTCTTTCATCCCCCGCCTCCCCCTCTTCCTCTTTGTTTCTGCCTCTCTGCCAAAGCTCAGTGTACTGCTGAGGTTAGACAACACTTATTGTACAATACATTATCTGTGTGTGTGTATGTAAATGTGTGGGAGATTTAGGGAGCGTCTGAGCATTAGCGTTGCATCAGTCAGTGTCCACACTACCGGCCCATACACCTGTCGGCTCATTATGGAGCACAAGACCACACAGAGGTGGCACACCCAACATAAATCTAACACACACATGCACAACGACACACCGACACATCCTTGTTATAATTGTGTTGACTCACTCCCTTAGTAACTTCCCTGGTGCCACTGATTGTTGTCACCTTAACTTCCACACTTTGACATTTAAAGGAACCTTTTTCCTGATGAGGTTCACAAAGACTGCTTCCAAATTGCACTTTTATTCAACCTGAGTATCTTTTAAGACATGAATGCATGTAGCTTGCACACCTTGGACCTGCCACCTACCTGCAACTGAAGGTGGATTTTGGGAGGTGATAGTCACTTTAGCTGTTTGATGTGAGTTTATGTGCACATATTGGAGGTCCACAGAACAAGCATGTGTGTGAGCGCATGGATACCACAGTAATGAGCACTGGGCCATGGGATGCCCAAAGGCAAGGTTCCCTAACAGGGTCACACTCAAGGACATCTGGCACTGATCCATGTGTCCACCTTCAGTCCACATAAAACATACGGCAGCAGCAGGCGGATCCAGTACCATTAACCAATGTGAGGAAACTACACAGCATTGGTGCATCACGCCCACCTGTCATTCTGTTGTTTTTCTGTCTGTATCCACATACACATACAGTCGCCATGTTTCTATAGAAATCATGTGGTTTGAAACAAATGAACTTGATGGAGCAATTGTTTATTGTTTATAGAGATGTGTTATTTTAGGACTGTAGATGTTTGATGCTGATCATGTTTTGATTGACATTGTTACTTAGTGATGTTGTAGTTATCATGGGTAAACCTCCTAAATCCCAGCCTGGGGAAGAATTACATAAGGGGCTACCAGCACTCCATGGATGGGACTTTTTGTATTACCCTTTGTTATGGTTTCATATCACATGTATATATATTTTACAAAGTTTGAAATCTTCTTCTAAGTTGTATTAGTTAACCAAACTACAGCTCTACCTTTGCTGGAGTTCAACATCTTCCAGTATGAAATAATTGGTCACTTGTAAAGTCTTCAACGTAGCTTCTCCAACACTGCAGACACAAAATGAAACACCCTCTATTCGTCCCCAAACAAACGAGAGATTCACGCTCCAATGACAAAGACTCGCAAAGTGTAGGTTATTAATGAGAGCATGTCCTAACAACATGACAGAGCTACTACCCCATGGAGGAGAGGAAAGGAGATGAAATGAGGAGAGGAGAGGAGAGGAGAGGAGAGGAGAGGAGAGGAGAGGAGAGGAGAGGAGAGGAGAGGAGAGGAGAGGAGAGGAGAGGAGAGGAGAGGAGAGGAGAGGAGAGGAGAGGAGGATCTACAAATCAAAGCTGTGAGGAAAAAATAAAACCATTCTACTTCAACTGCACCCGTTAATTTACACCCTGTTCTGTCACACTCCCACAAAACACATAACAATTTAAAGACCCATGAACTGCCATCATACAAGGAAAACAGTCTAATTCACCAAGAATATGTGAAAGAGTCCAGATCTGTGATCAGTGTATAGGAAATACACATGAGTCACCATCAAACCCTTCAAACAGTTTGTCACATTGATCCAACTCAGACCTATTTAATTCAGAACTCGTCTATCAAAGCTTACATCCACTCCTGCAAGAGAGGAACTAAAGAACAGAGAGGAAATGAGGAGGAAAGGAAAGAAGGAGAGTGAGCAAAGAGAGAAAATGATCAAGGAAGAGGAGAGAAAACAAGGAGGGGAATCAAAGAGGAAAGCAGACAAACAAAGGAAAGCTAACAAGGATGGGATGAAAGAGGGGAGGAGACATAAATATAGAAAAGGAACAAGGAGAGGGGGCAAATAAAACAGAGGAAACAAGGAAGGAAAGTAAAGTGACAAGAAGACAAACATGAAAAGGAGAGGAATCAAAGAGAGGTGAGGATGCAAAAACACCAAATTAAGATGAGGAATATGGACATTAGAGCAGGAAAATGGAGAAGATAAATAGTGGAAAGTGGAAATAATAGAGTAGGAGAAATTAGAAAAAGGCTGAAGAGAAGAAAATGGGAGTCTGATGAGAGGAGGAATGAGGTAGAAAACAAGGTGTAAAAAGAGCTTAAGGGAAGAAAAATTGAGTTAGGATGAGAGGAATAAGGAAAAGGAAGGGAGGAGACAGGTGATGAGGAGACAGGAGGAAAGGAGGAGGAGAAAAGAATAAGAGGCAAAACCATAAAAAAGAAGAAACCAAGGCCATGCAGAAACAGCCAGAGTTTGGATGAGAAGCATGAGAATCAGTAAGCGTTCTGTTCGGATCCCCCTGTGGCAGTATAATGGCTGTATTGATGTATGGGTTATGCACTACTGAGGACACAGTGCCATCTAGTGCTGGAAATTGTCCAAACCCTCATGTTCCACTCACCTCCACACAGCATGCATAAACATCCTCCTCCCTGGAGTTTCACACTCGGTCTGTCAGTGACAGTCATTTTTCACCCAGCCAGTACACCATTATGGAGGCAACATGCACCGTCACACAAACTGAGCACAAAACATATTTGGAATTGATATCCAGTCCCACATGCAGGATTGTGTGGATGTGTGGGTGTTCATGCTGCTTTGGCTTTATTGTGTAAGTGATCTGGGGAGTGTTATGGGAGCACAGCGATAAGCCCAGTGTCACTGGCGTCTAATCATACTCCATGTTCCTTATCGACTCTGGGCTCAGGAGACGGGATGAACTGTGGAGAGAAGGGGAGGAGGAGGAGGAGAGGTGACAAAGAAGGGCAACTCAGAGAGAAGAGGACACAGAGGTGGGGTTGGGGTGGGGCTGGTAGGTGGGGGGTAGCATATGAAGCTGAGGGTAAGAGGCCAGAGACAGAAGGCAATATGGAGAGATGAGCAGGCAGGAAGTACAAATACTTCAGTTCCACATATCTGTACTTTACTTGAGTAGGTTTTTCGGACAGGTTTTTTTCCTTTTACTATATTTTAACATAGATATCTACTGAGTAATCTAGAGCTGAAACAATTAATCAACTTTAATCAACTTGAATTGATTAAAAAAAATATTCTATTACAAGTTTCCTGCATTGCAGTTTTGTTTCCTTAATTTTGCTGCTGCTAAACATTGGTTTCATTGTTGTGTTTCACACAGACGCTTATTGTGAGGCACATGATGCCAGGATTAACACAAACAACATGGTGCGTAGCTCAGAAGAGACGAGGACAAAAAGACAGAAAATTACTATATGTTCACTTTTCAACATTCAGTTACTCCCTTAAACTTTGAAGCTTTCACACAAACATTAACCCTTCAGTGGTGATGGTTGCAAATATGCATCAAACTGTTTCCATTACAAAATCAGCAGAGATAGTGTATGTATTCCCCCGATGCCAGTTCAGGCATATTTGATACGTACCTCATCAGGACACTGAAAATTATTTTTGTGGCATCAACAAAACCATCTCCTGATATGGGAAAATTAGTTTGTTACTTTTTCATTGATGAATATTCCTATTGTCACAAATTTGCATCAATACCCAAATTTCTACACTCTTGTATATAATTTCAGGCATTAACAGATTAAGAACATTCATCTTTTTTTTTTTTTTTTTTGTGTTCAGTTGTATGTTAGTTCCATGTTCAGTTGTTAGTTAGTAAATTTGATCCAAATGTGTTGAAGACTGCAGTGCACATATTGTTTGTAGTCATTGTACTTGTATTTTATACTATTGTTTTTGTTGTTATTTCTATATAGATATTTTTATATATGCATTAATTTTTATACCTTTTGTTGCTGTTATTTCAGCTAGTTCTGGAATAAAGGTCAAGTTATTTGTCATTTTCACATTCTGACTATTTTTTTCTCCCATTTAAATAGTACTTTAATTGGATTGAATCATAGAAAATAATGGATAGATTAATTGATTATAAAATAATTGATAGCTGCAGGTCTAGAATAATCCTTAATCCTAGCACAAAAGCTGCTCATACTCATACTGGTGTATGGATGTGCGTGAATGTTAGGTGGTGGTCGGAGGGACCATGCCTTTACCCGCCTGCCCCAGGGCAGCAGTGGGTACACATGTAGCTTACCACAATGTGAATGAATAATGGATGCAACGCACAGGCTTTGAGTACGTGTAAGTAGAAAAGTGCTATATAAATCTAATCCTGGAACAGGTACAACAGAGGACCCAGGAGCAGAACCAGGAGCTCAGTATGAACTGTCTTTATTAACCAGCAAACAAGCAACAGACAAGGGGCAGGCAGCAGGTGAGTCGGGGACAGACGAAGGGTAGGTAACCGGGATATCCAGACAAAGCCAAAGGGACGAAGACAGGAGATGTGGTCAGGGACGGAAGGTAGGTCGGTCATCCAGGGAACAGGCAGAGAGACGTGGTCAGGCAAAGGCAGATGGGTTACCGGGGAGCAGATAGGCAGACATGGTCAGACAGACAGGCAGGCAGGTGGATATCCAGGCGGCAGGCGGGGCAGGTCAGAGACAGTCAGGATCAAGAATCAGGAAGGAATAAATGCTGGATAGTCACACAGAAGGTAGAGAACAATCTGGCAAAGCACAAAGAGCAGAGGGGTGAATATATACACCCTGCCTGATGTGCTCACAGGTGAGTGTGGTTTACTGATGAGGAGGTGTGGCTGAGAGAGTGATGAGGAGGTGTGGCTGAGAGAGTGATGAGGAGGTGTGGCTGAGAGAGTGAGAGAGCGAGAGAGAGAGAGAGAGAGAGAGAGCGCAGAGCAGACAGAGACGTAAAACATCCATTATTATTTCAAAACAATCTTGTTATTTTGGATTTAAAGTATTTGAGGCGAACTGTTATATTTTGTATCATTGCACACTTTCACAACAATGATCCTATTTGCATGCACCCTAATAGTATAATCATCCATGTTCACTACGGAGCCTCTGAACGTCCAAATGGGTCATATCTGGTGACCATGAAAAGATGACAAACTGCATTTTACACCAATTATTCATATGTATTGATAACAGTGCTTAATTTGTAAAGTGGGGGGTGCCGGAACGCGGGGGGTGGTGGATCCGGACTCAAAACGGGAGTGGAGGTAATGGGGACAGTCTAAAATGCTTAATGTAAAAATGCTTAACATAGATTAATGTCCGAAAACTGCAATCAGTCTTCACCAAATGAAGTTAATAAATTGTCTGTCTCTCTCTCTCTGTCTCTCTCTCTCTGTCTCTCTCGTATACAAATTATCAAGATGGAGTGAATGACTGGACTCTGCTGCTGAAGGGAAAGCATTTTATTAACAGAAAAATAAGGCTTAATGCAGACAGCATCCATAATATTGGGGTTTTCATTTAGATTTTTGCAGAGGTAAAAGTGGACATGATTAGAGATGTCCATGCACAATTTGGTGATGACTGATCACTGTTTTCGGACATTAAGCTATGTTAAGCTTTTTTTTTCTATAATGTGGGCCTATGGAGAGGAAAATTTAATGCATTTCGCATCCATAAAGCGGGGTTTTCATTTTGATTTTAGGAGAGGTGAAAGTGGGCATGACTAGAGATGTCCACGTGAAATTTGGTGATAATTGATCGCAGTTTTCGGACATTATGCCACATTAAGCTTTTTTACATTAAGCATTTTAGACTTTCCAATCCGTCTGTGTTTCCCTTAAAATTTAACTTAAAATTCATCTCAACACAAGATTTTTGTGTAACTTTGAAAGGGAATAAAGATTAACAAGACAGATAACAATAAACACATTTCTTTTTCATTTAGGCTATTTATTTTTTTCATAAACATGCTGGATCCAATGAAATAGGTTCAAGATCCAACGTTGGAGGTGCCAGATCCCAATCTGGCTGAATCTGGCTCAAATTAAGCCCTGATTGATAGGATTAGTAGACCAACAGGTATTTAACAGTTTACATTAGTAGGTGGTTTTGGTCACTGGTGGATGTTTAGGTTTTTATTAGTTAAAATACCAAAAGGTTCAGTCCATTTTGTACACAAACATCTTCTAAAAACATCATCAAACAGTTGATTTCTGCCTTTCAGGGCCTGTACTGTTTCACTTTACCGCAGTGAGGAATCAGTACTTCTTTTACCACAGTCTCTTTTTCACACAAGTATCTGTACTTGAGTAAAGAATGTGTGGACCATTTCCACCTTTGAGGATGAGGAGATTGGGGGGTGTAGAGGACATGAGAGGAAGGAATAGAGATTTAAAGGTCTGCTGCACTAAAAGCATATGACAAACCTGTGCCAAGCCCCCGTGTCCTTGCTTAACCCCCCTTACCAACACAACACAAACCCACCTTGTGTAAGAGGATCCGCAGCTTCCCACTGCATATGCGTATGTCTGAGGGGGGGTTGCATGAGTGTTTAGGGTTATCAGGAGTGCTAAGGATGGGTGGTAATTGAATAATGACAGTAACGCCTCTGATGGATTACCTGTCACTCTTATCTTTCTTCCCCTTCCATCACTGTCACCCCCCCCTTCGTCGGTCAAATTGTCTCTCGTCCGTGCATCACCCGTGCTAGCACAGATAAAGATACCCACCAGGCTGTGCATGTGCACTGGCATCACACACACACACGTAATTGACACTCACCCACACCGCAAACAAACCCACACACACTAGAATGGGCATATCACATTCACCGCTGTGGAAAACTGCTGTCAGGATGTATTAGAAGTCAAAACTGACATTTTAGTAGTATTGAAAGGGTATTTTAATGCAGCAGCCAATGAACTGATTATTGTTTTATGGACACTGGAGCTGCAGCCATTAATTATTGTTGTGATCAATGAATCTATCAATCAGTTTCTTCAATTTGATTTGATTAAATGATTATTTGAATAGGCAAAAAAATTGCAAAAATAAGAAACAGACGTGTCTAAAAATGACAAACTTGTCCTTTATTCCAAAACCAGCTGAAGCAACCACAAAAGACATAAAAGTAAAAGTATATATTTTAAAAATATTTATTTGGAAATAACAACAGCAATAACAACAGTATAAACATATATATGTAAATATCTATAGATATAAACAACAAACAAGTCCAATGACATCTACAAAAATGTGCACTGCAGTCTTCAACACATTTGGATCCAGCTTACTAACTGAACAAAGAACATGTGCATCACAATAATACCACATTTCCACTACGTGGTACCGGCTCAACTCGACTTGACTCAATTCCCCCTTTTTCCGTTTCCATTACATAAAAGAACCTGGATTTCTGGTACCCAGCACTAGTTTTTTGGTATCTGCTCTGCCGAGGTTCCAAAACAGGGACTAAAACGTGACATGTGAACACTGCACACCACTGATTGGTCTGAGAGTTGTCTCTGCATCATTGCGTCATCTATGTGCAACCTGTCATTTTAAGAAAAACTGGTTCGGAAGTTTACAGAAAATATACAGGTAGGTTAATCCATATGATGGCAAAACTACACCATGGTCGGTCGAGGAGGTTTAAACATTTTTGTCCTTGGTGGCAGATGATAAAATTCAGCATGAGCTTGACAGGGCAACACACAACATGCGAGTTTATCAGCAACTCTCTGAGCAGATGTCATGGAAGTTACGCACCGCGTCGCTATGATGTCCAGGTACTCTAAAGTTGGTAGTAATGGAGTCGAGTCAAGTCGAGCCAGTTCCACGTAGTGGAAACATAGCATAAGTGTCCGTGTAAAACACAACAGCACAGCCGATGTTTGGCAGCGGCAAAATTAAGGAAATAAAACTTTAATTTAGGAAAATTGTAATCAACTATTTTTTTTTAACCAATTCAAGTCAATTCATTATTTCCCTTCTAATTGACACCAGTCAAACAGTCGTGCTGAGTATTTCAAGTAGAGTATTTCAGTGTTTCATAACTTAGTAATTAGTAAATCAATCAATATATAAAACTGTCATACCCCATGTACCCCATATATTTTAACCCATAAAGACCAAGACATCCACCAGCAATATTGATACTTTCTATGGAACCCCCAAAGTCCCAAAAGTTTGTTTGTATTTTGTGCATGAAATTTCATTCCGTTGATTTGTATTCAGTTGTGCTAAGTGTGTTTCTTTGTTTGCTTGTATTATACCGAAGTGGTTTCGTTGAATCTTTTGTTACATTGTTTCTTTTTCTTTTGTTCTGTTCTAGTGTATAATTGGGTCGTGTTTATTATAATTAATTGTACAGTATTTTTTCCAGTTGTTTGTCTAATTGAATTTTGGTTTATTTTGTTTCTCTTTCTTTTTGTATTGTTGGATTGTTTATTATCAGGACTGCAGTTCTCTGTTTAGTAACTTGTGTTTATAGTTAAATTTCTTACTAATTTAATTTTTTTAGTTTCTATATTTTTTTCCTTTTTGTTCCATGACTTGTGTATTCTTAGTTTATGTCATTGTGTTTTGTTTAGTTCCTTGTATTATAGTTTGATTAATTGTATTCTCTATTTCAGCTGAGGGGTTGGGTACAGCACATGGCCCTTTTTAACCCTTTTCTTTCTTTCTTTTGAACAGGTGCTGTGGGCCTAGAGCAGCAGCGTGATCCCTGATGGTGGATTTTCTTCACAGTTCCAGTTTTCTTTGGTGTGCAGTTTTACGGGTGTTGGTTTGCACTCCCCTTTTTATATTTTGTTGGATCCCTGCCGCAGTGGTAAGCCCCAGCCCTGTTCACTTTTATGGGCCACATGCTAGCTTTTAAATAATAGTAGTCTTTTTAATATATTTTTTTGTTCAATAAATTGTTTTAAATTGAAACCGTCTATGCCCCCTGTGGTATTTGTTAAATCTGAATCCTGTGAGTCTGTCAGTAATTTCCTGGGGTGCAATTCCCCAGGTGGCGTTGTCATTTACATTCGCTGCGCTCGCCACATTTGCCAGGACTAGGGTTGCCAAATCCCTAGTCCCTTTACCAGGACTAGGGTTGCCAAAAAAATCAGTCTGTCTGTTTTTGGGGCTTGGTACCCAATCTCGATATTTGGGGATGATGAAACCACCTGACCTGTCATCCTGGCTCCCCCTTGCCGTGCCATCTTTGTATCGTGGATGAGGTGCAACGCTGTACCTCATCAATCTCTAACTGTGATTGCAACTTTTTATTGCGGATATTCGAACACTGAGCTAAAAGCTGTTTCTTAGTCAATGAGGATGTGGGGTTTCGAAGCAACCATTTCTCCTGCATCCTCTTTATGTACCCTCTCTCACTGGCGTTGCTCCTGTAGTAACACTCCATCAGTTCCATGTTCTCTGCCCTGCTCCATGAATGGCTTGTTCCAGTTGCCACTTTGACATCAGGACGTCCTGGTTCCCCAACACCTGACATGGACCTAGTTGTCCTGGGTGACGTCAGAGCTGGTATGACTCTTTCATTTATTGTAACACTCATTCCAAGGCGACATGGTGGTGCAGTGGTTAGCACTCGTGCCTCACAGCAACAAGGTCCTGGGTTCAATTCCAACACCAGTCGACAGGGGGTGGGACCTTTCTGTGTGGAGTTTGCATGTTCTCCCCGTGTCTGCGTGGGTTCTCTCCGGGTACTCCGGCTTCCTCCCACCATCCAAAAACATGCACTAATAGGTTAATTGGTTAATCTAAATTGCCCATAGGTGTGAATGTGAGAGTGGTTGTTTGTCTCTATATGTCAGCCCTGCAATGAACTGGCGACTTGTCCAGGGTGTACCCCGCCTTCGCCCCTATGTAGCTGGGATAGGCTCCAAGCGACCCCTGTGACCCTAGTGAGGATAAAGCGGGTTCAGAAAATGAATGAATGAATGAATCATTCCAGGCCTTCTGCACCAAAACCCCACCTTCTACACCAACATCGGTGGTGTAGACCACCGACTAGCAACTAGCGACTAACTAGATCCAGCGACTAAATATATATATATGTATATATATATATATATATATATATATATATATATATATATATATATATATATATAAATATATATAAAAACCCTTTTTAGTGCATTACTTACAATTAGGTCACACTCAAACACACAGGGTCCTGGGTTTCCAGTTGGTAATGGTGAATTTACAGGTTTTCCTGTCTACTTTTAAAGTTAGGGAATTTTCCTTGCACTTACAACAGTAGGCCTATGATTTAAATAAACTTGCGCGGTGCCTCCACTGAAGAAATACTGTACCAGTCGCTGACATACCCTATGTAAATCTTCAGAAATGATATGTATTTAAAAAGAAAAACAATAAATGCAATTCCACAGCTCTGATGAAATGTAACAAATAGGCGACCTTTATTTTACCTTTTTGTCTGCATGAAATAGCCTGTAAAAATGTGTGAAATAAAATGTGTGTGTGTGTGTGTAGGTGTTTATGTGTGTATAAAATGTAATTGTGCTAATAAGGAATGAGGTACACTTGATAAGACTGCTACCTTTTACACAGTTATAACCATAATGTAAAATATTCCCCAAACCACAAACACGGTACCATGGACTGATGCAACCTTGAATCCAGATTAAACAGTACACCTAACAATGTACATTTACCATTTAAACTTGCGCTAAGTCCTATTTCTGCGCCAAATGCACTCAAATGTTCAGTTTTACAACACCAGTTCACTCAGTCTTAGAACAGCAAGCTTGCAAAAAAAAACAAAAAACGTTGGGGCCCATTTCGTTGATGCACACAAAAAAAAAATATAGTAATCCACAAAGCAACTTTCACTGTAGAAGGAAATCCGACGTTGGAGGTCTATGGATGAAACGGCCGTTTGGCTTCAAGCCAACTACTCACGAACAGTTCAGGATGCGTAGCAAACAGACGATGTCCCTGGCTTTCTCCATTACAGTCCAGGATGTGTAGAAAACAGACAATGTCCCTGGCTTTCTCCATTACAGTCCAGGATGCCTAGCGAAAAGACGAGTACCAGGCTTTCTCCGTTACAGTTCAGAATACCTAGCGAAAACAGAGTACCAGGCTTTCTCCATTACAGTCCAGAATGCCTAGCAAAAAGACGATGAGCTTTTGAAAAGCAAGTCTTTTTTTTTTTTTTTTTAATGACTTAGATAACTTTGTAAAAGTGTGTGTATTCAGTTCAATGTCGTAGTAAAGAAAAACTCAAAAACCCAACATGGCTGGCCGCTAACATAGGCTACAGCCCTTCTTAATCTGCAGCCCAAAAGAAAAACACACACACCGTGAAAATCGCGAGCTGGTCAGTGGAAAAAAAAAAACAAGCAAAGAGTAATCCTCGATTTTAAGGTCCAGCTCCTCCAAGTCTCAGCTCAGCATCCTTTTTTTTTTCCGCCCAAACAAAAACACAGTTCTTTTTCTTTCTCTTCTCCTCTCTCTCTTTTCCGGTCACCGCCAAGTACATACCTCTGTCCCCGATTCTAATTGGCCCAATCCACAATGCTACCTCTAAACGTACAAAGGATTGGTTACAGCATAGACATTTTAGCGGGAAAAGAACCCATTACATCATGGTACTTGCAGTCTCCTTCAATAAACACATGTAATTAATACGGTCTCTATTATAAGAGATTGGTAAAAAAAAAAAAAAAAAACCTTGGTGAAAGAATTTGATTAATATATATATATATATATATATATATATATATATATATATATATATATATATTTTTTTTTTTTTTTTTTTTTTTTTTTTTTTTAATAAAAAGGCCTTACATATATATGTTATACCCCTGAAACAGGGGAGAAATAATCACAAAGTGATTCAACAGCATTTCCTCTTCAAGGGATTTTACTTGAATCAAGTGCACACTCAGTACATGTTTCACTTCAAATATCACATTAACCTCAAACTCATTTTCACATAATATTGAACATTCAGTTAATGCACTCCATTAACATAGATGAAGTTAGTTGTAAAATGGCTATGCTAGGTCAAGTGTAAAAGTTTGTATGAACTGATTGGAATATATTTCAATCGTCACATTTACCTCAAAACTCATTTTTATCTCATATTAAACATTCAGTCAACACACTGAATTAGCATACATGAAGTCAGTTCTGAAACGGCTATGCTAGGGCAAGCGTAAAAGCTTGGTTACTGACTTAAATAGGACACATGAACACAACATTTACTTATCATTTACACTCGCTGATACAAGAAATGTAACAATTCAGCAACAGTGTTAGACCGGACCGCTGCAGAAACTCATTTAGACACATAAGCACTCACAAAATAGCCATAGCCGCATGAACTAAGCTGCGCAGCCGAACGTAACGTTTCTAACGTTTTCACTCGAACACAAGGTAGAGCGCAAAACATGCTCATAAAGTTACATACAAAGTGATCTACAACACAGACTTAATCGTTATACTTGGTACAAGCTATTGATAACTGGTAGTGGCAAAAATGCACAGTATTTACCTGAAACAGGGGAGAAATAATCACAAAGTGATTCAACAGCGTTTCCTCTTCAAGGGATTTTACTTGAATGAGGAAAATGCACGATCTCCCCTGAGTTAGTGGGCGGAGACTAATGCCATCACTCCCGGTCTCACAGATCAAAAGTTATCAAAGCGGATCAAATAAATCAATAATAACCTTATCAAAAATATATTATGAAATGAAACATTTTCACTTATAAGGCACCTTAGTCACAAGTCATTTTAACATCAATATGAATATCTTTTTCATAACAAATTTTTAAACATATCTAAAATCTTTCTATGAACTTCTAGCTCTATGTATTTGTATCTTGTAACATAAATATATATATATATATATATATATATATATATATATATATATATATATATATATAACAAAAATATAAATGCAACACTTTTGTGTTTGCTCCCATTTTTCATGAGTTGAACTCAAAGATCTAAAACTTTTTCTACGTACACAAAAAACCTTTTTCTCTCAAATATTGTTCACAAATTTACCTGAATCTATGTTAGTGATCTTTTGCCAAGATAATCCATCCACCTCACAGGTGTGGCATATAAGATGCTGATTATACAGCATGATTATTGCACAGGTATGCCTTAGGCTGGCCACAATAAAAGGCCACTCTAAAATGTGCAGTTTGACTGTATTGGGGGGGTCCAGGGGGTCAGAAAACCACCCAGTATTTGGTGTGACCACCATTTGCCTCATGCAGTGCAACACATCTCCCTCATAGAGTTGATCAGGTTGTTGATTGTGGCCTGTGGAATGTTGTTCCACTCCTCTTCAATGGCTGTGCGAAGTTGCAGGATATTGGCAGGAACTGGAACACACAGTCGTATACACCAATCCAGAGCAACCCAGACATGCTCAATGGGTTAAATGTCTGGTGAGTATGCTGGCCATGCAAGAACTGGGATGTTTTCAGCTTCTAGGAATTGTGTTCAGATCCTTCCAACATGTGGCCCTGCATTATCATGCTGCAACATGAGGTGATGGTCGTGGATGAACGGCACAACAATGGGCCTCGGGATCTGGCCATGGTATGTCTGTGCATTCAAAATGCCATCAATAAAATGTGCCTGTGTTCAGTGTCCATAACATACGCCTGCCCATACCATAACTCCACCGCCACCATGGGCCACTCCATTCACAACGTTGAAATCAGCAAACTGATCACCCACACGACACCATACACACTGTCTGCCATGTGCCCTGGACAGTGAAAACCGGGATTCATCCATGAAGAGAGCATCTCTCCAAAGTACCAGACGCCATCAAATGTGAGCATTTGCCTTCTCAATTCGGTTACGATGATGAACTGCAGTCAGGTCAAGACCACAATGAGGATGACAAGCATGCAGATGAGCTTCCCTGAGGTAGTTTCTGACAATTTGTGCAGAAATTATTGGGTTATGCAAACCAATTGTTGCTGCAGCTGTCTGGGTGGATGGTCTCAAATGATCTTGGAGGTGAAGATACTGAATGTGGAGGTCCTGAGCTGGTGTGGTTGTACATGCTCTGTGGTTGTGAGGCCGGTTGGATGTACTGCGAAATTCTCTGAAACGCCTTTGGAGATAGCTTATGGTAGAGAAACGAACATTCAGTTTACGGGCGAAAGCTCTAGTGGACATTCTTGCATGACCATTGCATGCTCCCTCAAAACTTGTGACATCTGTTGCATTATGTTGTGTGATAAAACTGCATATTTTAGAGTGGCTTTTTATTGTGGCCAGCCTAAGGCACACCAGTGCAATAATCATGCTGTCTAATCAGCATCTTGATATGCCACACCTGTGAGGCTGGATTATCTCAGCAAAGGACTAACAAAGATTTAGACATATTTGTGAACAATGTAGGCCGTTCGTGTACATAGAAAGTCTTACATCTTTGAGTTCAACTCATGAAAAATGGGAGCAAACACAAAAGTGTTGCATTTATATTTTTGTTCAGTATATATATATATATATATATATATATATATATATATATATATATATATATATATATATATATATATAGGGTGGGGAAGCAAAATTTACAATGAACATTTAGTTGTTTTTTTCTCAGCAGGCACTACGTCAATTGTTTTGAAAC